>NC_045743.1:21634764-21640616 GCF_008692095.1 Etheostoma spectabile | reverse complement strand
CTTAGTCAACATCTGTTTTATCTAAAACTTCTGTGTTATTCTCTTCAGTGTTATTGCTGCAAAATGGGAAAAACTGACCACCACATATAATAAAAGATCAATACTTGGCGTGTGTGTGATGAGACAGTATTGCCATACTATGATAAAATGCTGCTATGAATTTTCCCCCCACCCCTAGTAGGCTGGTTGTGTGTGCATATATGTGTAGATGTCAGTGTTTCCCCTCACATAAATGATACAATAGAAACACGTGCTGCTGGGAGAAAAGATGTCTTCCGACAGGACCTGTGCAGGAAAGAAAAGATGTTTTTTAAAAGTCTCTCTGTGTTCAGATCACAGTCCGTCTGTAGCTCCTAAGTGTCTGTGGTTTGATGTTTAGTTTCCGTATTATAGTAATAATTCACGTTCCATGTGTGTGTTCCTTGGCTTCTAGGAGTTGTGTAACGTTGCTGCTGATCAGACTAGCTGCCATTCGTTTGTTTTTTCATCAACGCAATTTAAAAAAAAAAAAAAAAAAGGAAAGTGAGCAGAGAAAAAAAAAAAACAGAAGAAGTAGTGACAGCAGCATAGAGGGAGGCAGACCACAATTGTAACATCTGGGAACCCATGTTGAAACATGCACCCCCCCCCCCCCCCCCCCCCACAGACCATTAGACTGATGATTGAACAGTTAGCTGAATCAACTCACATGTCTTGCTTCCCCCTCTGGTCTTTAATCATTCCTTATCTCGGCCAAAAATACCACATCTCGGCCCTCTCTCCTCCTCCCCCCCCCCCCCCCCCTCTCACATCCATCTCTCCCCCTCCCCTCTCCACCCTCCACCTGAATGTTGTCCATGGGCGGTGCTCTGTTTTGTTTCGTGGGCAGAGAACAACACGGGGTCCGTTGCCATTGTGTGTTGCTGCAGAGTGATGAATGCTGGGTAAACATAGAAGCTGGCTCCTGATTGGCTGGGTCAGCGTGAGGAAGTTAAACTTTTTTTCCTTTTTGAAGTTGAAAACAAACGTTAATAAAACACTGGTCTCGCACTGGCAGACTTATCTCAACAGCGCTGTGGAGTAAGGTCTGGCTACACCCCAGATGCATTCTGGGATAGGAGGAAAACAACACTCTGGGTTGTTAGCATTGTTTTAAACCAATCCCAATGGTCTTGGGCGGAGCTAAGCTCTGGACACAGCGATGGGGGCTCAATAGTCTCTAGAAGGAACTTGTTCTGGTGGAACATTAGCCCCCCCACAAAAGAAAACGCAGTATTAGGGACCACTAAGGTCTATATAAAAGAGACTTCAGATGCAGTATTAGGGATCTCGGCAAAAATACCACATCTCGGCCCTCTCTCCCCCCCCCCCCCCCCCTCTCACATCATCTCTCCCCCCTCCCCTCTCCACCCTCCACCTGAATGTTGTCCATGGGCGGTGCTCTGTTTTGTTTCGTGGGCAGAGACAACCACGGGTCCGTTGCCATTGTGTGTGTGCTGCAGAGTGATAAATGCTGGGTAAACATAGAAGCTGGCTCCTGATGGCTGGGTCAGCGTGAGGAAGTTAAACTTTTTTTCCTTTTTGAAGTTGAAAACAAACGTTAATAAAACACTGGTCTCGCCACTGGCAGACTTATCTCAACAGCGTGTGGATGTAAGGTCTGGCTACACCCCAGATGCATTCTGGGATAGGAGGAAACAACACTCTGGTTTGTTAGCATGTTTTAAACCATCCCAATGGTCTTGGGCGAGCTAAGCTCTGGACACACGATGGGGGCTCAATATCTCTAGAAGGAACTTGTTCTGGTGGAACATTAGCCCCCCCACAAAAGAAAACGCATTATAGGGACCACTAAGTGTCATATAAAAGAGACTTCAAGATGCAGTATTAGGGACCACTAAGGTCTATATAAGAGACTTCAGATACAGTATTAGGGGACCCAAGGTCTATATAAGAGACTTCAGATACAGTATTAGGACCATTAGGTCTGTATAAAAGAGACTTCAGATCCAGTATTAGGGACCACTAGGTCTATAAAGAGACTTCAGATCCAGTATTAGGGACACTAGGTCTATATAAAGAGACTTCAGATCCATATTAGGGACCACTGGTCTATATGAAGAGACTTCAGATACAGTATTAGGACCACTAAGTCTATATAAAGAGACTTCAATACAGTATTAGGGGACCACTAAGGTCTATATGAAGAGACTTCAGATCCGTATTAGGACCACTAAGGTCTATATAAAGAGACTTCAATCCAGTATTAGGGGACCACTAAGGTCTATATAAAGAGACTTCAGATACAGTATTAGGGACCACTAAGGTCATATAAAAGAGACCTCAGATCCAGCATTAGGGACCACTAAGGTCTATATAAATCAGAATCAATCAGAATCAGAAATACTTTATTGATCCCCGAAGAAACTCTGTGTTTAGTTGCACAATATTATAAATAGAGTAGAAATACAGAAATAAGAAATATAGGAATTGGATGTACGTATTTACATAAGGAATGTTATTATACATTATTTACATAATTCACTAATTAAGGATTTGGAATGGTGAAAAGTTAAATAATAATAATAATAATATAATAATAATAATTGTGGTATTTGAGATTGCACACATGTCAGGCCAGTGTTATTGCCAAAACAGATAATACAGAATATATTGTCAAGTTTCAACCTCTCTAAGTGTGTGTGTGTGTGTGTGTGTTTGTGTGTGTGTGTGTGTGTGTGTGTGTTGGGTGTGTGTGTGTGTGTGTGTGTGGGTGTGTGTGTGTGGGTGGGTGTGTGTGTGTGTGTGTGTGTGTGTGTGTCAGACACTTAGAGGGAGGATTAAAAAGTTTGATGGCCACAGGCAGGAATGACTTCCTGTGGCGCTCTGTAGTGCTTTTTGGGAGAATGATTCTGTCACTGAAAGTGCTCCTGTGATTGAGCAACAAGCCGTGGAGTGGTGCGAGACATTGTCCAAGTGGCATGTAGTTTGGACAGCATCCTCTATCTGATACCCCGACAGAGAGTCCATCCACCCCCACGACGTCCCTGGCCTTGCGAATCAGTTTGTTGAGTCTGTTGGCGTCCGCTACCCTCAGCCTGCTGCCCCAGCATGCAACAGCAAGAGGATAGCACTGGCCACCACAGACTCATAAAACATCTTCAGCATCGTCCTGCGATGTTGAAGGACCTCAGCCTCCTCGAAAATGAGACGGCTTTGGCCCTTCCTGTAGAGGGCTTGAGTGTTCTTGGCCCAGTCCAGTTTATTGTCCAAGTGCACTCCCAGGTATTTGTAGTCCCTCCACGATGTCCACACTGACCCCCTGGATGGACAGGGCTCACTGCTGCCTTGGCTCTCCTTAGATCCACCACCAGCTCCTTGGTCTTTGTCACATTGAGCTGGAGATGGTTCTGCTCACTCCATGTGACAAAGTCCCCCACCACAGCTCTGTACTCAGCCTCATCCCCCTCGCTGATACATCCAACCACAGCAGAGTCATCAGAAAACTTCTGAAGATGGCAGGACTCTGTGTGGTAGTTGAAGTCTGTGGTGTAGATGGTGAAGAGGAAGGGAGAGAGGACAGTCCCCTGCGGGGCCCCGGTGTTGCTGACCACTCTGTCTGATACACAGTGTTGCAGGCGCACATACTGTGGTCTGCCAGTCAGTAGTCAACAATCCAGGACACGAGGGGGGATCCACCTTCATCGCTGTCAGCTTCTCACCCAGCAGGGCCGGCCGATGGTTGTTGAAGCACTGGAGTCAAAAACATGACCCTCACCGTGCTTGCCGGCCTGTCCAGGTGGGCGTAGATGCGGTTGAGCAGGAAGATGATGGCGTCCTCAACTCCCAACCGGGGCTGGTAGGCGAACTGAGGGGGTCCAGGAGAGTGTCTCACCATGGGCCGCAGCTGTTCCAGAACCAGTCTCTCTCCAGGGTCTTCATAATGTGGAGTCAGTGCCACGGGTCTGTAGTCCTTGGCGTCACTGGGACGTGGCGTCTTTGGCACAGGAACGAGGCAAGATGTCTTCCACAGCATGGGCCCCTTTGAGACTAAGGCTCAGTTGAAAACATGGTGAAAGACTCCACATAGCTGAGAGGCACAGGCTTTGAGCACCCCAGGATGGATACCCATCAGGGCCTGCAGCCTTATTAGAGTGGAGTCTGGTCAGCTGTCTTCTCACCTGGTCAGCATGAGGCACACAGAGGTCACAGGTGGGGTAGGGGGAGGGGAGTCAGGCTGGAGAGAGTGTTACCCGGAGGGCTAGAGGAGGGGGGTAGGGCTCTCCTGGAAGGAGACAAGGGACAGTGAGGGGGGAGGGGAATAGTGGGGTTTAGGATGACCAGATTGTGTTAATGGGGGGATGGGCAGGAGCAGGAGCATCAAATCTGTTAAGACACAGATTGAGTTCGTTGGCCCTGTCCAAGCTGCCTTCAACTCCTCTGCTGCCAGCTGGTCTGAAGCCAGTGATGGTCCCTCATTCCGCTCAGACCTCCCTCATGTTGTTCTGCTGGAGTTTACGCTCCAGCTTCCTCCTGTACTTCTCCTTAGCCTCCCTGTCTTCACCTTCAGTCCCCCTGAATGGCCCTCCCCTCCTCCCTATTCCCACCTCTGAAAGCCCTCCTCTTAGCACTCAGATGTTCTTGATGTCCTTGTTACCCACGGGTGTGTTTGGGTAACACTGAACGTCCTTGCTGGGACAGTGCAGTCCACACAGAAGTTTATGTAATCTGAGATACCACTCATCAGCCCCTATGTCCTCTCCATGTGCTCACAGAGTGCATCCCAGTCTGTCACCTCAAAACATCCTGAAGTGTCTCATAGGCCTCCTCCGACCACCTCCTCACTGTCCTTGAGGTCAGAGGTTGCCTTTTCACCAGAGGCACATAGCAGGGTTTGATGTGAACCAGGTTGTGGTCGGATCTGCCCGGGGGGGAGGGGGGAAGAGCTGTCTCGTCCCTGACATTAGCATACAGCGGTCCAAGGTCCTCTCCTCCTGTATGGCAGCTCACTTACTGGGTGAAGTTAGTTAGTGTGAGGTCATGGTAACATGGTTGAAGTCACCCGAGATCACAATGAGGCACTCGGTGTTGAGTCTGGAGTTGGGCAATGGCGGTGTGGGTGACGTTACACGCCGACGTCGGGTTGGCCAGGGCGAATGTAAACAGCAACGGCGATGGCATTGGATTTCACGTGGCAGATAATATCCGGAGTCCCACAGCGAGCGTTCATGTCCGGGCTACAGATACGCTGTTTAACCTATGTGACCGGGATTACACCATCTGTTGTTAACTAGACGGCAAGCCCCCCGCCTTTACGCTTACCGCTCTCGTGCAGTCCCTGTCCCCGCCCGAACAGTCTGAAAGCCTTGATGGAGACTTTGTGTGCGGGAATGTCCGAGTGTAGCCAAGTCTCCGTGAAGCACATTAGACTACACTCCCTGTACTCCCCTGACTCCGGACTAACGCTGTTAGCTCGTCCATCTTATTAGCCAGTGACCTCACATTGCCCATGATGAGAGAGGGGAGACACGCGTAAAACTCCTTCTCCTAAGCCTTCGTTGCCTGGACCCCCTCTCTTCCTCCGCCGTTTCATCCACCTCTGCATCCTCGTTGGTCCTCCTCCAGATTTCCGTGGGATGTCTGTGGGCCGGGGCGCCCAAGACGGCGTTGTTCGGCTTCAGCGCAATCGCTGGTCCCGGTGTAAACAAAGCGGGCATTAAGTTGCTTCGCGCCGGTGCCATGGCTTTCCAAATTCTCCCAACTCGCAAATTTGGGAGTGTAGTAAAGTTGTGACTTAGTGTCTGGAAGTCACACACGTAAGAACAAAAAAAGACGTTTGAAAAGAAAACAAAAAAGACAATTAAGTTAAAGTA
>NC_045743.1:21627627-21634739 GCF_008692095.1 Etheostoma spectabile | reverse complement strand
CCACTAAGGTTGATATTAGACTTCAGATGCAGTATATAGGGGACCACTAAGGTCTATATAAAAGAGACTTCAGATACAGTATTAGGGGACCAGTTAAGGTCTGTATAAAGAGACTTCAGATCCAGTATTAGGGACCACTAGGGTCTATATAAAAGAGACTTCAGATCCAGTATTAGGGACCACTAGGTCTATAAAAAGAGACTTCAGATCCAGTATTAGGGACCACTAAGTTCTATATGAAGAGACTTCGATACAGTATTAGGGACCCTAAGGTCTATATAAAGAGACTTCAAATACAGTATTAGGGACCACTATCTATTGAAAGAGACTTCAGATCCAGTATTAGGACCACTAAGGTCTATATAAAGAGACTTCAATCCAGTATTAGGGACCACTAAGGTCTATATAAAGAGACTTCAGATACGTATTAGGGGACCACTAAGGTCTAATAAAAGAGACCTCAGATCCAGCATTAGGGGACCACTAAGGTCTATATAAATCAGAATCAGAATCAGAATCAGAAATACTTTATTGATCCCCGAAGGAAACTCTGTGTTGTAGTTGCACTTTATAATAGAGTAGAAATACAAGAAATAAAGAATATAAGGAATTGGATACGTACGGTTTTTACATAAAGGAATGTTATTATACATTATTTACATAATTCACATAATTAAGGATTTGGAATGGTGAAAAGTTAAATAATAATATAATAATAATAATAATAATTGTGGTATTTGAGATTGCACACATGTCAGGCCAGTGTTATTGCACAAACCAGATAATACAGATAATATTGTCCAGTTTCAACCTCTCTAAGTGGTGTGTGTGTGTGGTGTGTGTGTGTGTTTGTGTGTGTGTGTGTGTGTGTGTGTGTGTGGGTGTGGTGTGTGTGTGTGTGTGTGTGTGTGTGTGTGTGTGTTGGTGTGTGTGTGTGTGTGTCAGACACTTAGAGGGAGGAGTTAAAAAGTTTGATGGCCACAGGCAGGAATGACTTCCTGTGGCGCTCTGTAGTGCATTTTGGGAGAATGAGTCTGTCACTGAAAGTGCTCCTGTGATTGAGCAACAAGCCGTGGAGTGGTGCGAGACATTGTCCAGATGTGCATGTGTTTGGACAGCATCCTCTATCTGATACCCCCGACGAGAGTCCAATCCACCCCCACGACGTCACTGCCTTGCGAATCAGTTTGTTGAGTCTGTTGCGTCCGCTACCCTCAGCCTGCTGCCCCCATGCACAGAAAGAGGATAGCACTGGCCACCACAGACTCATAAAACATCTTCAGCATCGTCCTGCAGATGTTGAAGGACCTCAGCCTCCTCGAAAATAGAGACGGCTTTGGCCCTTCCTGTAGAGGGCTTGAGTGTTCTTGGCCCAGTCCAGTTTTTGTCCAAGTGCACTCCCAGGTATTTGTAGTCCCTCCACGATGTCCACACTGACCCCCTGGATGAACAGGGCTCACTGCTGCCTTGGCTCTCCTTAGATCCCACCACCAGCTCCTTGGTCTTTGTCCAATTGAGCTGGAGATGGTTCTGCTCACTCCATGTGACAAAGTCCCCCACCACAGCTCGGTACTCAGCCTCATCCCCCTCGCTGATACATCCACCACAGCAAGTCATCAGAAACTTCTGAAGATGGCAGGACTCTGTGTGGTAGTTGAAGTCTGTGGTGTAGATGGTGAAGAGAAGGGAGAGGGACAGTCCCCTGCGGGGCCCCGGTGTTTGCTGACCACTCTGTCTGATACACAGTGTTGCAGGCGCACATACTGTGGTCTGCCAGTCAGGTAGTCAACAATCCAGGACACAGGGGGGATCCACCTTCATCGCTGTCAGCTTCTCACCCAGCAGGGCGGCCGTATGGTGTTGAAGCACTGGAGAAGTCAAAAACATGACCCTCACCGTGCTTGCCGGCCTGTCCAGGTGGGCGTAGATGCGGTTGAGCAGAGATGATGCGTCCTCAACTCCCAACGGGGCTGGTAGGCGAACTGGAGGGGTCCAGGAGAGGTCTCACCATGGGCCGCAGCTGTTCCAGAACCAGTCCTCCAGGGTCTTCATAATGGGAGTCAGTGCCACGGTCTGTAGTCCTTGGCGTCACTGGGACGTGGCGTCTTTGGCACAGGAACGAGGCAGATGTCTTCCCAGCATGGGGACCCTTGGAGACTAAGGCTCAGTTGAAAACAGGGTGAAAGACTCCCCCATAGCTGAGAGGCACAGGCTTTGAGCACCCCAGGATGGATACCATCAGGGCCTGCAGCTTATTAGAGTGGGTCTGGTCAGCTGTCTTCTCACCTGTCAGCATTGAGCACACAGAGTCACAGGTGGGGTAGGGGGAGGGGGAGTCAGGCTGGAGAGAGGTGTTAACCGGAGGGCTAGAGGAGGGGAGGTAGGGCTCTCCTGGAAGGAACAAGGGACAGTGAGGGGGGGAGGGGGAAGTAGTGGGGTTGGAGTTGGACAGCAGTTGTGTTAATGGGGGGATGGGCAGAGCAGGAGCATCAAATCTGTTAAAGAACAGATTGAGTTCGTTGGCCCTGTCCAAGCTGCCTTCACTCCTCTGCTGCCGCTGGTCTGAAGCCAGTATGGTCCCTTCCGCTCCAGACCTCCCCATGTTGTTCTGCTGGAGTTTTACGCTCCAGCTCCTCCTGTACTTCTCCTTAGCCTCCTGATCTTCACCTTCAGGTCCCCCTGAATGGCCCTCACCTCCTCCCTATTCCCAGCTCTGAAAGCCCCCTCTTAGCACTCAGGATGTTCTTGATGTCCTTTGTTACCCACGGTTGTTGTTTGGGTAACACTGACATTCCTTGCTGGGACAGTGCAGTCCACACAGAAGTTTATGTAATCTGACACTCATCAGCCCACTATGTCCTCTCCATGTGGCTCACAGAGTGCATCCCAGTCTGTCACCTCAAAACATCCCTGAAGTGTCTCATAGGCCTCCTCCGACCACCTCCTCACTGTCCTTGAGGTCAGAGGTTGCCTTTTCACCAGAGGCACATAGCAGGGTTTGATGTGAACCAGGTTGTGGTCGGATCTGCCCAGTGGGGAGGGAAGAGCTGTACGTCCCTGACATTACATACAGCGTCCAAGTCCTCTCCTCTTCTGTATGGCAGCTCACGTACTGGGTGAAGTTGTTAGTGTGAGGTCATGGTAATGGTTGAAGTCACCCGAGATCACAATGAGGCACCGGTGTTGAGTCTGGAGTTGGGCAATGGCGGTGGTGTGACGTTACACGCCGACGCTGTGGTTGGCCGAGGGCGGAATGTAAACAGCAACGGCGATGGCATGTGAGTATTTCACGTGGCAGATAATATGTGCCGATCCCACAGCGAGCGGTTCAATGTCCGGCTACAGATACGCTGTTTAACCGTACATGTGACCGGGATTACACCATCTGTTGTTAACTAGAACAGAGCCCCCCCCTTTACGCTTACCGCTCTCTGGTGCAGTCCCTGTCGGCCCGACAGTCTGAAAGCCTTTGATGAGAGACGTTGTGGTGCTGTCGGGTCCCGATGTAGTCCAATCTCCGTAAGCACATTAACTACACTCCCTGTATCCCGCTGACTTCCGGACTAACGCTGTAGCTCGTCCATCTTATTAGCCAGTGACCCACATTGCCCATGATATGAGAGAGGGGAGACACGTCTTAACTCCTTCTCCTAAGCCTTCGTTGCCTGGACCCCTCTCTCTTCCCTGCCGTTTCATTCCCACCTCTGCATCCTCGATGTGTCCTCCTCCAGATTTCCGTGGGAGATGTCTGTGGCCGGGGCCCCAAGACGGCGCCTTGTTCGGCTTCAGCGCAATCAGCTGGTCCCGAGTGTAAACAAAGCGGGCATTAATTGCTTCGCGACGGTGCCATGGCTTTCCAAATTCTCCCAACTCGCATAATTTGGGAAGTGTAGTAAAGTTGTGACTTAGTGTCTGGAAGTCACACACGTAAGAACAAAAAAAGACGGTTGAAAAGAAACAAAAAGACAATTAAAGTTAAAGTAAAGGACTGAAGACGGAGCAACTACAACAGGCTGCTGCACGTTGGCGCATGCGCACTGATAATGCACTGATAAAGAGACTTCAGATACAGTATTATGGAGCCACTAAGTGTCTATATAAGAGACTTCAGATACATAGTATAGGGACCACTAAGTCTATAAAAGAGACTAATACATTGGGACTCATTAGGTACCATTCTATACATAAAGCAAAAGTAGAAATGAATGAATATTGGCAGAATTCCATTGATCGCTAAGTTCAGGTCCTGCGTCCTGCATGCAGGTCCACTGCCACAGCGTACATGTTATTAATATCTCCAGTGTTTTCTTTCTGTGAAAATCAGCGTCCTTTGAAGAATCAATACAAGCATAATTCCTCTGGAATTTTAATACTTCATTATTGCACAGCGTCCCGGCCACACCGATGCGTCTCATTTGCTTCACGCCGTCCTCTCATTACTTTTTGTCGGAGATTGCCTTTGAACATGTTTCATGGAATCACCTTTCACGTTCTCCCCCCCATTCTCTCCCCTCTCTTTCTGCCAGTGCTCTTTCCATTGGGAGCCGTGTCATGTGTTTAATTGCCGCCAGGTGACCAGGAAGCCAAAAACAAATTAACCTTGTCAGCCCAGAGCCATCCCTCTCTTCTCGCTCTCCCTTCCTCTCCTCCATCCAACGCATCAATTAAGTTAAGCCGCCGTGGCCCTCGGTTTCACGGCTCAGACTCGGTGTACACAAAGACGGGGGGAGATAGAGACTTGAGATTAGAGTATAGAGAGGGATATGGTGGGATTTACACAGAGGGGAAAAAAAGAGAAAACTGACAACCGGACAATGAGTGAGAGGGAAAAAAAAAAGAAGACTGAAGACGGAGCAACTACAACAGGCTGCATGCACGTTGGCGCATGCGCACTGATAATGCACTGATAAAGAGACTTCAGATACAGTATTAGGGGACCACTAAGGTCTATATAAAGAGACTTCAGATACAGTATTAGGGGACCACTAAGGTCTATATAAAAGAGACTTCAGATACAGTATTAGGGGACCATTAAGGTCTACATAAAAGCAAAAGTAGAAAATGAAATGAATATTGGCAGAATTCCATTGATCTGCTAAAGTTTCAGGGTCCTGCGTCCTGCATGCAGGTCCACTGTCACAGCGTACATGTTATTAATATCTCCAGTGCTTTTCTTTCTGTGAAAAATCAGGCGTCCTTTGAAGAATCAATACAAGCATAATTCCTCTGGAATTTTAATACTTCATTATTGCACAGCGTCCCGGCCACACCGATGCGTCTCATTTGCTTCACGCCGTCCTCTCATTACTTTTTGTCGGAGATTGCCTTTGAACATGTTTCATGGAATCACCCTTTCAACGTTCTCCCCCCATTCTCTCCCACTCTCTTTCTGCCAGTGTCTCTTTCCATTGGGAGCCGTGTCATGTGTTTAATTGCCGCCAGGTGACCAGGAAGCCAGAAAAACAGAATTAACCTTGTCAGCCCAGAGCCATCCCTCTCTTCGCTCCTCCCTTCCTCTCCTCCATCCAACGCATCAATTAAAGTTAAGCCGCCGTGGCCCTCGGTTTCAACGGGCTCAGACTCGGTGTACACAAAGACGGGGGGAGATAGAGACTTGAGATGTAGAGTATAGAGAGGGGAATAGGTGGGATTTACACAGAGGGGAAAAAAAAGAGAAAACTGACAACCGGACAGAATGGATGAGAGGGGGAAGACGGAGAAACGAGACAATGAGCCAAGGAAAGATAGACACACAGTCTTGGAAGATAGACTGGAGGAGGGATAAAGTCGGATTCAGCTGCTGCAGGATTTAGACAAGAGGATGATGGCACAAAGGCAGCCGCAGTGACAGAGAGAGAGAGAGAGGGAGAGATAGAGCGTGTTAGAGAGATGGAAAGAGATATCTATGTTAGTGTGACTGTAGAGAAAAGGTGTGAGAAGTAGAAGGTGAGATGGGACAGGAGAGGATGCTAAGAATACAGAAGTACTGCGGGGACAGGGACAGAGATAACCTAGTCTGGTATTGCTAGACCTTCCTCCACAGCTCTGCGGAGGAAAAGGGAGGGAGGGGCACCTCTTTAAACCAATCACAATCAGTTTGGGCGCCGCTTAGCGCCGGACGGAGCCGCGACGCCTCTTAGAGCTGGGCGTTATATGGATATTATATTGATGTCGTGATATGAGACTTAAGTGTTGTCTTTATCTGGTTTTAACGGCTGCATGACAGTAAAGTGATGTCATTTTCTCTTTATTTGTTTTACCTTTACCCACCAATTGTCAACACTATAATATTGCCGCAATATCAACATCAAGGTATTAGGACAAGAATATCGCGATATCTGATTTTTTGTTTTATTTTTTATTTGTTTATCTTCCCTAACCCTTTTTAACCCTCATGTTGTCCACGTGTTGTCCACATGTTATCCTCATGTTGCCCTCATGTTGCCCACGTGTTGTCCACGTGTTGTCCACATGTTGTCCACATGTTGTCCACATGTTGTCTTCATGTTGTCTTCATGTTGTCCACATGTTGTCCACATGTTGTCCACATGTTGTCCACATGTTGTCCTCATGTTGTCTTCATGTTGTCTTCATGTTGAACTCTGTATGAACCATGTGTCTTCTGTTGCCCTCATGTTGCCCTCGTGTTTGTCCCCATGTTGTCCCATGTTGTCTTCATGTTGCTTCATGTTGTCTTCATGTTGCCCTCATGTCCTCTGTTGTCCCCTTTTGTCCCCATGTTGCCCTCATGTTGCCCATGTTGCCCTCATGTGTTGTCCTCATGTTGTCCTCATGTTGTCCTATATCAATGTTCTTTTTAAAAATAAAATAAAATAACATAACATAAAAATAAAAAATAACATGATTGATTCCACACAACGCTCTTTGCCAAGTACAAATCTCTACTTTCATTTATTTTGGGTCTTATTCAATTTTAAAGCATTGTAAAACAAATGGAAGTGTTTTTGAAATAGTATTGAGTAAAAGTTGACATATTCCAGTCTGTGATTATCCATCAACATCCATTCCTTTAATTTTAGTCTCAACAATTTCTGCTTTTCTAACTCAAACATTAGGTGTTTCCTACAAATGAGGTTCATTGACCATAAATT
>NC_045743.1:21623154-21625654 GCF_008692095.1 Etheostoma spectabile | reverse complement strand
CGGGTCACGGGATTCCCGTGGGATTCCTGAGAGGGGAGTCATATTTACTATTAATCAGGGATTGGACGGTAAGGATATAAATGGTTAACGGAGGCGGGAATCAACCAATAGCAAAGACGACAAAACTAAATGCAACTAAGTGCAAAAAAAAGTAAATGCACCATTTTGTAGTTTCCTTTTAATACGCCTACAATCTAACGCAATTAAAAATAATCACGACAGGTCCCAGAAGCCATCATGCTTTTTGTCAGCGGTTCGCCGTAATTCAAAGAGCAGCGATGGAGGAGGCTAACCGCCGCGGAGCGGCGATGTGGCAAAAAATGATTTACAGCGCAAAGTCAGAAGTAATGACATGTCTATTAAGTTCACAGAACTGGTCGGAAAGTCTGAATATTAATTAGTTTATGAGAGTAGAATGTGACGGTGATGGCTGCTTGTAAGACATGCTTAGTCTTAGTCAAGTACGCAAGTGATTCAGGGACGAGCGGTCTGAAGAGGCACGCTTGCAAGGCAAATTCGGGAAAGAATCAGCCGAGCATCGCTTCGTTCATCAAGCGAAAATTGCCGTCAGGTTTCAAGTCTCGTCTGACCGACAAAATTGCTCGCATGTGAATGGGAGCGGTACAGGAGCGTGAGTCCGTTTAAACAGGAGCGGGATGGGAGTGGGACTCAATTTACCAGGAGCGGGATGGGATGGGATTAGTTTTTAAATTTTGGTCTGGGAGTGGGACGGGACAAGATTTCTTTCTATGGGAGTGGGACGGGACAGGAGTAGGGCTGGGTATCAATCAAAAATTTTCGATACCGGTACCAATACCGATACCTTTACTTCGATATGGTTCCTGAACGATACCTTTTTCAATACTAGTTTTATAATATCATTCTGAGAAAAAGAAATCACACACATCGAGTCAGAGGCCACTGTGAGGAGAATAAAAAATAACAGTGAAGATAAGGTTAGCTTTTAACCAGCTGACCCAATGGATAAGCATTTTTTACAAACATGGACAAAGTATTGTCTGTAATGTTAGCTTTTGATTTAGTCGCTACGCAGCAATAAAATAAGGCTACACGCTAACTCAGCCGATGCACGTGTTAAGTTGCAGTAACGCTAATAACTAAACTAGCCTGTGAAATCCCAGACCAGTGCCGTCCTCGGTACTCTTTGATGAGGCGGAGTCCGGTGGTGGATATTTTGAATCACTCGGAGTCGGCTCTGGTTTTGCATTGCCCACGGGCGGCTGAGAGGAGGAGGGCTGCGCAGGCTGCGCTGCTGCGGTCCGCTCTTCTTGCAGTCAAACACTGCAACTTTCCGCTCTTAAATTGATCCCGTGCATCAGGTGCTTCATCAAATTAGTCGTGTTGCCAGCCTTAGCACAATGTCTTTTTTGCATTATATGCATTCGCACTGTTGGCATCAATCTTAATAAAGTGAAGCCACACTTTTGATCTAGATGGCATTTTTAAGCGGTAAACGATGCTCGCAACCACTTCACAACAGATACACGTGAACCCCGTCTGTCGGCGTAACACGTATGTATTTTTCCTGGGTGACGCAATCAGTTTAACGTACAGCCAATCACGAAACTGGCACCGAAAAGACGAGGCAATTGATACTGTGTAAAACAAAACATTTCGGTCGGTACCATAAAAAAACCGAAGTTCGGTACCCAGCCCTAGACAGGAGTGAAAATCCACTCCCGTGTCATCTAGTATAGAGCTTTCCAACTCGAGAAAGCAGACAACCTCAGGTTGATCTGATGCTAGACCATTTGAGTTATGATATGTCAAATTTTTACAAGAAGAAAAGTTAAAAGATACATTTTTCTACCTGAAAATCAACGGCTTTACCTTCTTGTCTGTGATGAACAGGTATTCCTGACTCAATGCAGACATTTTTCTGAATATGACCACTTATGTTCTGTCCATAGTGGATTTTTAACATAGTAATAATTTTAACCTTATGACAAAAAAAGAACCCCACTTGCATTTTAGTTGTGTTCTAGTAGAGACTGATGCATTCCCTGAACATAGATGTTATCTCAGCTGTTTGAAATTGAGATAAAGACAACATTTGTTAAAAGATTATGAAATACATTTATTTCAGAATGGTTTGTAAAACCCCAAATAAGTTGAGTGTCCTCAAGTTGTCCTCAAGTTGTCCTCAAGTTGTCCTCATGTCGCCCTCATGTCGTCCTTGTGTCGTCCTCGTGTCGTCCTCGTGTCGCCCTCGTGTCGTCCTCATGTCGTCCTTATGTTGCCCTCATGTCGTCCTCGTGTCGTCCTCATGTCGTCCTCATGTTTTCCTTATGTCGCCCTCATGTCGTCCTCATGTCGTCCTCATGTCGTCCTTGTGTCGTCCTCGTGTTGCCCACGTGTTGCCCTTTTCTTGCCCTTGTTTTGGTCCCTGTGTTGTCCTCGTGTTGTCCTCATCTTGTCCTCATGTTGTCTTCATGTTGTCCTCATGTTGTCCTATATCAATGTTCTTTTTCATTCCCCA
>NC_045743.1:21622913-21623144 GCF_008692095.1 Etheostoma spectabile | reverse complement strand
ATTGATTCCACACAACGCTCTTTGGCAAGTACAAATCTCTACTTTTAATTTTGGGGCGTCTTATTCAATTTTATAGCATTTGGAGAAAGAAATTGAAATATTGGCTTTGAAACAGTAATGAGTAAAAGTTGACATATTCCAGTCTGTGATTATCCATCAACATACTCTACTTTCCTTTAATTTTTTTCTAAATAACTCCTAATTTCTGCTTTTCTAACTCAAACATTAGGT
>NC_045743.1:21622364-21622903 GCF_008692095.1 Etheostoma spectabile | reverse complement strand
ATAAATGAGGTTTATTGACCATAAATTCCAAAAAAGAACTGTAAAACTAAAGTTAATAAGTCAGTGCTATGTAGTGTTAAACGTCAAAAAACACAGGACTTTCACCCAAACCCCCAACAGTTAGTCTTAACTGTGCGCTGTAACTGCTGGAGGTGATGGCAGGTGTGCATCAGCCCGTCACCCAGGAAACCAGGGTTCACATCCAGTAATACGGTAAAGGTATGGTACCCGCAAACCCACACGCGGGTACCATACCTGCGGGGTGGGGTTCGTGTCCCACGTGTGTCCTTAACCGGCCCCTGTATTCCCCTGCTAAGAAACACCTGTTGACTTGCACGACAGTTCTTTAACCCTTGTGTTGTCTTCCCGTCAACCATTGACTTGTCCTTCCAGCCCAAAATTGAAAAATTAAAAAAAATGTCGTGCTTTTCGAATGTTTTTATTTTTTTTCTGATTTATTTATCACTTTTTCCATGGTTTTGGCACTTTAAAAAAATAAAAAACTGAGCTGGTTTAATGATAGATTTCACACTTAGTCT
>NC_045743.1:21622090-21622354 GCF_008692095.1 Etheostoma spectabile | reverse complement strand
GTCAACAAAGCTCATTTATATCAAATTATACATACATTTGTAGTTAAAAAGGCAGAAATTTTGAATTATTTTGACTAATAGTTAAGATCAGAGGAGGTTGAGTGGATGACAGATGGGTAGATGTCAAAGTTTAGTCCGGATACTGTTTTGAAACCATAAAAAAAAAGAATTCAAATGCTATGAGATTAAATAAAACACCCAAAACATTCTATAAAAGTAATGTTGTATGGAATCATCCATGTTATTTTTGGGCAATTTGGTTGA
>NC_045743.1:21617513-21622080 GCF_008692095.1 Etheostoma spectabile | reverse complement strand
TCCATATTTCTGATATAAAACACTGTAAAAGGGGTCAATTTGACCCGAGGGGAACACAAGGGTTAAAAGAAAAATGCCACAGGTTATAGATTTAATGTGTCCGATGTGTCAATTTTTGTCCACTGGACACAACTGTTGCTGAAGAATAAAGAAAGAAATGTCAGCAGGAGCCGAGGCCCCGTATCATGACAGGTTAACCATCAAGTGTACATTCATTAGGTTAATGTGCTTACAACTGCATACATTAGACCAATTAGCTTGTTAAAATATGCTAATGGGGACTGCGGTTCAGGCGGTTGCTGTCACCCAGCCATATGTGCTCTGAGCAACCTCAGCAGACGACGCTAACAGCGGGGGGGTGCAGCAGTTCAGAGGAGCGCTAATTACATAAAAACGCTAGTATGCCTGTTATCTTATCGTTGCGTCTCTCCCAATTACCCCCCTCTTCCCTTTCCTGTCTGGTTCACCCCCCCCCCCCCAAACCGTCCCGATTCCGTTTGACTTCATTGTTTCCAATTCTCGCCCTCAGTCACTCTCTAACTCTGGGAAAATATCTGAGTAATAATAGTGTGGGCGAGGGTGGGTAACTTGTTGTCTAGTGCACAGAGGGGCACTGAGGGCGGCATAAAGTTCTCCCCCCCCCCCCCCCCCCCCCCACACACACACACACACCCCACCCCCATCCGTCTCTGGCCTGTTCACCCTCACTCTGTTGCACTTACCAACTTTCACAGGCTGTAAAAAAAATAATTGCTGCCCTAAGGGGGGGGGGGGGGGGGGAGAAAAAAAAGCTCAGTCCAGCACAGAGAGCGAGTGTGCGTCGCTCGGCTGTGAGCGCGCCAGCGTGACCCGCGCCGCCAGATAGCGTCGGTAAAGGGGGCCCCGCCGAGAGGAATGCGCTCCGTGTTTATTTGCGGCCCTGATCCTCTTGTATTTCTGTCCCTGTTCAAAGGACCTCATCGTGCCGCCATGCTCCATTGCAGACCAATAACACAGCAAGGGGGAAGGCGGGGGGGGGGGCTGTCGGGCTCGCCACAGGAAGCAGAGAGCAAGAGGAGAGGCAGGCAAGCATGACTCAGTCAAGGAAAGCTCCCTTGAAAAGGAGGTGTGGTGTGTGTGTGTGTGTGTGTGTGTGTGTGTGTGTGTGTGTGTGTGTGTGTGTGTGTGTGTGTGTGTGTGTGTGTGTGTGTGAGAATGAAAGGCCTTTAGCCAATCTGCTGATCCCATCCTTTCACCCTGTGTTGTGCTTTCCGTTATGCACACCTGAGACACCTGTTGGACTCGACTTTCCCATGTGTTTTCTGAAAATTATGTTTAAACTAGGGCTGCCCAATAGATCTTTATTTATCTATTTTTTTTAATCGTCATTGCTTTATCAACTTGCGCAATATACATCACCAAAGGCTGTAACATATGGCAAAAGACACTAAGATCTTTTGTTCTAGTTGAAAGAAAATATCAGTAGAAAACTGAAACACCGTTCTCTATTATATTCAACTCAATTTCAACTTTATACAATAACTGAACTGTTATGGTTTGCTGTTTTGTTATATATTCCGTCCTTGTGATTGTTATTTTTTGGTCTTGTATATGTTTTAGTCCTTGTGGTTTCTGTCTTGTGGTCTCTTGTGAGTGTCTGTATGTTCTTTTTCCTGTTTTATTTTGATAGTCTGGTTTTCTGTGCTGTTTTGTGTTTAGTTTTACTTCCTGGGATTACCTGATGTCTTCCACTTGTCTCCCCGCCCCTGTGTCACCCGCCTCTTGTTACCATGGTTACCCTCTGTAGTTCGTCCTGGTGTCAGGTCATTGTTGTGTTTTTGTGTGTCAGGTCTCTTTTGTGTTCTACGCTGCCTTCTCACACTTGGACTTTATTTTTTGGTTACTTGTTTTGGCCTGCTTGTTTCCTGGACTCCTTTTGGTTTTTGCGCATTTTTTAGTTCTTTCTGCCTTTCGTTTTGGGTCCGCCATTCTCCAGCCACTCTTAACAGGAACATTGAAAGCAGCGGACAGGGAGAACTGGGTAAACTTTAACATCTGTTTAGTATTATTGTCATCACAATATTCAGCAATGTTACAGCACATATTTCCCTCACAACATGCAGCCCTAGTTAAATCAATCTCTTGTGCGAATTACTCTTAAAAGCACCTTGGTGGAATGGACTGAACAATGAAATCAAAAAGAGGCTGCCAACGGGACAGTTAATGCAATAGCTGATGTCTAACTAGACTTATTTCTTCACAGTGTGAAGGATAAATATATTTTTTCAGCATTTGCATATGATGTGATCACTTTATGCAAGTCATTACTGTGCCTACTGCTGTTAACTAAACAATGGCATTGACTGCATTGTGGGCTCACATTGTCTGACCCTCCTCCACAGTGCTGGGGTCAGGGTTTATTGGCATTTCTTTAAACCAATTGCAATCACCTTGGGCGGAGAAACAGCGCCTCTAGCCTCAGGAAGGAAGTTGTTTTGGTGGAACATGTGTACGTTCAAAGTAGTTTTAGTCATCAACAGAAAACTCCGATTGGACAGATAGTCTAGCTAGCTGTCTGGATTTACCCTGCAGAGATCTGAGGACCAGGTAACCATAGTCCTCAGATTGGACAGATGGTCTAGCTAGCTGTCTGGATTTACCCTGCAGAGATCTGAGGACCAGGTAACTATAGTCCTCAGATTGGACAGATAGTCTAGCTAGCTGTCTGGATTTACCCTGCAGAAATCTAAGGACCAGGTAACCATAGTCCTCAGATTGGACAGATAGTCTAGCTAGCTGTCTGGATTTACCCTGCAGAGATCTGAGGACCAGGTAACCATAGTCCACCGGAGGTTTGAACGCCTACAAAAAAAAGCGGAAGGGGACGGACATGCGGCAAAAAAGAGGGACATCCGGTGTAATTTTGGGCAGCACCTGAACAATCCCAGAAACGTACGCAGTATGGACTTACTACATAGTAACCTTTATTTCCTTCCATGGAGCTAGACACTTGTAGACAGGCACATTTGCACTGAACTCCATCTGTGGCTGTGTGTTATGTGTAAAGAGCACTGTGTACCGGTGATGGCCAAGTTACTTCCAAAATGTAATAGATTATAGATTACTAGTCACCAGTCATTTGAGAGTAATTAGCTACATTATAATATTACTGTCTCGGAATTGTAATGCGTAACACTACTATCTTATAACCTTTGAGTTACTTTCACCAAAATAACAGCAGAAGTTTGACATGGCAGCTTCCCCACCCCACTCCTCGTTATGCACAATAATACATCATTAATACATCATTCATAATATTTTGTCGAATAAGTATGAATATGCAAATGAGCTGAAGTTATAAAATTAGAGAAGTAAAAAGTCAAAAACACGGTTGGAACTCACGTTACTGAGGTTGTAAAGAGTATAACATTGCCAAAATGTAAATAGTAATGCTTATATTACTGCGTTACAGCAAAAAGGAATACATTACTGTAATTGTGTTACTCCCAACACTGCTGTGTGCATCACTGTTCCTGTGTAACACTGAATCAACGGACCAGCCAGCGAGGAAATACTGCAGTATGAGTGTTATTGAGCTCAGCAAGACTCAAACCGAAAAGCAGTTCTACTTTAGCTGAAGCATGCCGTGCTGTTAAATGGTTATTACCAGTCTCATAGCAACAGCCGGAGCCTTGATGATGGCCCCTCTGAAACATCTGCTGAGCGCTGCTGGCTAGGAGAGAGAGAGGTGCTCTGCAGACTGGAGGGCCCGCGGAGGCAGCAAAAAGCAAATATCTTCTACCTCGGAGCGGCTCACACAGGAGCACGCACGAGGACATGTGGCACTGTTGTCTTAGTTGTTTCCTACTCTTCACTTTTTTTTTATTGTCTAACAGTATCTCTTAACCCAAAGTTTGGTTGTGCTGGCGGCTAACGTAACTGAAAAGCTCTTTTCATCCCTTTCTCAGTGTTTTTAATCTTTTCGTAAAATGTCAAGTCTAACTCGCAGCCATTTTTACAGATTTAATTAAAGGTCTCTTGTTCAAAAAAGTGATTAAATAGTGATTTCTGAGTAAGAAGCAGGTCTAGGTTCAATAAGTGTCAAAACGTTCAGTCTAAGGAAAAATGCAAAGTGAACCGTGCCTTTAAATAAGCCTTCAGGACATTTAGCGGTTGTGATGTCACAAGGATACAATATATAGGTAGAAAGTGCTGCTGTCACTCCCTGATGTGAGTTGAGTGCAGATTTGAGTCACGCGTTCGTCGCTTTGCGACAAGTAGCATACAAGAGGCTAACTTGAGACTTCTGGAATGTCTCAAGTAGCCTCCGAGATGCTAACGAGAGACTTCTGTAACGTCTGAAGTAGCCTCCGAGATGCTAACGAGAGACTTCTGTAACGTCTGAAGTAGCCTCCGAGATGCTAACGAGAGACTTCTGTAACGTCTGAAGTAGCCTCCGAGATGCTAACTAGAGACTTCTGTAACGTCTGAAGTAGCCTCTGAGATGCTAACTAGAGACTTCTGTAACGTCTGAAGTAGCCTCCGAGATGCTAACAAGAGACTTCTGTAATGTCAATACAGTAAAAAT
>NC_045743.1:21612829-21617503 GCF_008692095.1 Etheostoma spectabile | reverse complement strand
CCTACTTAACCAAGTTGGTTCACTGCTGGCTACAAATTAGCATCAAACACAACAAAGGCTGTCACTGGAGTGGGGTTTTGAGCTAACGTTAGCAACCAATCAATCATAGATAGCTAGGTTTTTGAAATGATTTCCATTTCCTGTTATTGCATATGCAGAAAATGAAATAATGCTGGAAGCGTTGACTGGGCTTTTCAGCATAATTAAAGAGACAGACGCTGAAACGGAGTAGTTCAGCCAGAGGATGAATACAGTTTACATGTCCTCAAGTACTGTACTTAAATCCAGATTTTACTAACTTGTAGCCTACTCTTTCCTGAGAACCAATGCATTTCTTATTCCTTTTAAGGAAAATAGTTCAAAAAGTAAAGCTATACCATCTGGCATCCACCCGCTAATGAAAACTCAAGCTGGACTTAGTAGGAGAAGAGAATCCTAATTGTATCTCAATGGAATAGTATAATATCAGAGAAACAAAAGCATCAGACCAGGAGGGAGATTCTTTTGGAATCCTTTTACTTTTAGAGGTGCGATGGGAAAATGCCGGGCTTTTGCCTTTTAAATTCTGTATGAATATCAAAGTAAAGGATAACAACCTTAAAACCGTGCATACTTTATATTCATCCAATTTACACTCATCAAAATTGACAGAGATTGATGATCAAATGTAGCTTTTCTGATACGTGATGATTGAGAGGGATTAGATTTGTAGAACAAGCATTGCCTAATGCTTATTACTGTATATCTTTTAAGTTTGGATTGTTTTTGATTGTCTCTTCACAGGATTAGCCTATTAAAGTGAATAGCCAAATACAACCAAATTGAAAAAATCCAAGGCCAGTCATATGTCTTCCGTTGACTTACGTTCAGTAAGCGGCCACCACTTAAGGATTTGAGTCACTGTGGAAAAACATAAAGATCTAAAAAGTAGAAAGCCGATTTCATAGTGAAATTACACTTCCATTTAGTTTTACCTGCACAGCTCTTAACAGAATGACTGTGTTTTTCTCTCGCATCTTCAAGACTGTGCTGCAATTTCATAAAGTGGGGGGCCTTTTAAGAATAGAAAAGAAGGCTGTGGTTGCAGTTGGCATTTGGACTAAGTAAGAATGGCTAGGTCTCGCTCACTTACTTTGATGTTCCCAGTGCTACATCTGTGCGGCCCCATTCCAATCCACTGCATAATGACCCACCCGTGTGTCCATTTTTAGACATGCACAGTATGTCGTTTTTTTAATCGGCATCATTTGCCGCAACAAGCACAAAGGCTGCCACATATCGCCAAAAAGACAGATGTTTGCAAATTTGTGAATAAAATAATGTTTTATAAGCTATATTCAACAACTTCCTTGCCTATTTACCTCATATTGTGCAGCCTTAGTCCAGTTTATTTCATAATTTAGTATGCCAGATTATTTGAACACTACAGCTTTAAGCAGTGAGTGACTGAGAGTTAGCTCATCTGCAAGATTTCCTCGTTAGAAGTGTATTTAAAGGCATCAAAGTCACATGATCTGAGCCGTTAAACTTGACACAGAGTTAGCATTGGCTAGTGTTGCGCTGAACTAAACATTAAACCAGCAATCAAGTGGACGTCCTGCTCACTGACCAGTCCCACTCTGAATCCTATAAAAGATGTATTGCCACAGTAAAGACTTTGCCTTGGTGGTCGGTGCATAAACACACAAACAAACAGAACAATGTGAAATGGACAAATAAAAAAATCTGTTTAACAAAAGCTGTTTAACATCAGAAAAAATGTGGAAGGAGGCTGAAAGGAATCAGCTGTGGACATCACGGCCACGTGAACAGTGGTGCGTTGACTACCGTTTACATAAGGGCATTTCAGCTTAGGGTTCAAAAAGTGAGTCAACCGGGACTTCCACCTCTACCATACTACCACTAGGAACGACTGAGAGTGAAGTGAATTCAGAAGAGAGTGAACATAACGAGCCATTTGAAATGGAAGGCAGAGGGGAGTCTGTCGATTATTGAAAGAAATGCTCCTTGTCACCTCTGCCCTGCTTTTTAAGTAGCTCTGACTCAGAAATATATACATTCTAACCTTGTATTGATTCTTTTTCATCACCCTGTAAGCTGTTGTTATAGCTACATTCCTTTTCATTAATCCGTAATGGATTTCTTTTAGATTTCCTCCACTGAATTGTCCGGGGCTGTAATTGTTTTCTGTGCTCACGTGTTGAGACTTTGATTTAACTTTGAGTTGTGTTGTGGCCTAGCCTCTGTTCAGTCTCCTCTGTCCAAAACAGCTTAACCAAATGTAGTGTAGAACAAAGCAAGCGCCTAATTGCCTGATTAGATGAATCACCTATCCAAATGCTGGCATCACCCCAGGCGGGGGGGGGGGGGCGACGGAAGCGCTGGCGGAGAGCACAGTAATGAAGCATCTCTCTTCTGCTTGCCGGCACGGGGTTGGTTTATTTATCGAGGGGCGATGGGGGAATGGGATGGGACCGGGGGGAGCTGGACAGCTTAACATCCAACTAACTGGAGATGTCCACCACTGCCCCCCCCCCCCCCCCCCCCCCCCCCCCCCCCCCCACACCAACACACACCACCATTCATTCCCAGCTCCGTCTTTGCCTAGAATTCCCTTTACTCTTTTCCTTTGTGTACCTAAAGCTATAGTGTGTAGTTTCTGCCGTCCCCATGAGGAATTACAACAAACCTGTTGGCGTGTCCACATGATAAAAGCTATCCACGATCACGCCCCCCACCCCAACACACACACACACACACACACACACACACACACACACGGTGGACATGGTGGATTAAAACAGAAGAAGTCATTATCGTCACTCGAGTTTTCTGCGCAAAAGCCGGCAGATGCTAATTAATATGAAACATTTCGCAGTAAAGCTTTAAAGCGCCGATATATTTGCTTTCTAACAATGCGTACGGGTAGACATGCGGCGACGGTACAAAAATCATTGTTCACATACTTGCCGGAGTCCTTTGCGTGTACCTGGAGGATTAAACTTTTATCCACTAGGGAGTGGATCGGGGCCAAATCATCCCTGGCCGATACTGGAAGAGATTCCTGGGCTGGAGTGTGGAACAGCTGCTGATATACCGCCCCCACGTTCATGAGCCGGATTGCATCTTGGGAACGTGTAGCGTTCATTTCTGAAGACGTGCACAACCTTTGTCAGTGGATGGAGTCACAAGTACCTGATTTGAAAACTTGATGCAAGACCATCTGCTGATGAAGGCCATTGCATGTGGCTAAAAGAGCTGGAAAATATCCAGTAAGTGGACGTTAGGCTACAATTCATTTGTCATATTCATTGTTCAATTTCCACTCTCCGGTTTTCTTTTTTTATATATTGCGCTCTGACACTCCTAGACGTAACAGGGGACACTGAGACTGCACTTGTCAGATTTGATAAAACACGTTGGTCTTTATTTATCCCCTTGTCCTTTGGCCTCTCCTCCTGCCCACCGTCTCTATCGTCCCCCCCTTGTCCTTTGGCCTCTCCTCCTGCCCACCGTCTCTATCGTCCCCCCGTGAGCCCCAGGAACCGTCCCGTCTATCCATCTGTCCGCTCCTCTCAGGAGACCTCACTAGGTCTGAGTCATGGGTGCCCCCTTTGAACCGACAGGGATACGCTGACTTTGTCCTCGAAGCGTGTTCACTCCCTCAGCGCATGCCCCTCTTGTCTCTCATCCCTTCTTTTTTTCCCCCCTCTCACCTTGCGACGCCTCTCATGTCATCTACCTGCCTTCCTGGCCTCCCCTTTGCTCTTGTACCCCCGCTCAGTTGCACTTCCATGGTTGGCTGATTTAAGCAACTCCTCAACTCTGCGTTGTGTGTAGAATGACGAGTGACAAGCAGGAGACGCAATGGGCCCGTTTATTATCTGAATAGGACCAGAGTATGTACTGGTCAGTCATACAGTTGGCTCACAGTAGCTTACACCCAGCGTACTTGGACACGTCTCTCATAACTGGCAATTAATAAACCGCCATGCTAAAGTTACAAATACAATATGATAATATGTTTCTGAATAAGAACAGAGTACTCTTTGGACTGGTCAGTCATACAATTGTCTCACCGCACTCTACAAAAGAATAGCATGTTATTTTAGCACAGAGGCTAGCTAGAAAGTGCATTATGATTTTATTTTAACATATTAGCACTGGAAAAAGTACAAGAACCCACTTAATATTTTCATAAATCAAAGTGCACATATGTTCATAGAATTAATGTAATAACAGAAATACACAATATTTTTACACCGTGGTGCGCTTAGCAACTCACCCTGGGCCCCTCCCTCATACCTGGCATTGATTAAACAACCAGTGGCATTTAACTACTATCGCTAGAGCCCATGAGCTAATCAATATATACACATTGCTATTAAATAATAATTAATAATGTATAAACCTTCTTACACTCATCCAAATCCATTACTATCACTATCTCCCTCCCTCCCTCTCATCCCTATAACCCTGTACTTTACAAAATAAAATTGAAATTAATAAAATGTAACAACAGGATTAATTAGGTAAATAGTAGTTTTGCATTGCCAGACCTAGCTCACCACTTGTTGTGGGGCATAATCTGGCTACACCACAAATGAATTCTGGGATGAATGAATGAATGAATTAAAACTTTATTGAACAACAACAATCAACAAGAGGATAAAA
>NC_045743.1:21606941-21612819 GCF_008692095.1 Etheostoma spectabile | reverse complement strand
CAAAGCCCAAAGGCTTGTTTCCATTGTGGTCCATAAGATGGACACACATGGACTAAAACATTGAGGACCAAGGGGTCAACTACTAATAATAATCTAAACAAATAAAATAGATGAAAACACAATAAAAAGAAAACAAAAGTACCAAAAACAAGGGATGTGGTCCCAGACACACAAAGAGACAATAATCCTACTTCAGGGATCTTTGGATTTTGTTTATGGGTTTGAGAACAATTTTTATATTCAATTAAATTTTATTTAGTTTCGAATCATAACAAGAGTTAACTCTAGACACAGCATTTAGTGTGACTGCGGCTAGGAAAAACTCCTTTTAGGAAGAAACCTGGGACAGGCCCAGGATCTTGAATAATGAATAGTGGCAATAACAGTCCCATTAAAAATAATGGAACCGTGACTAGAAAGAGTTACAGGGCGGTACAGGACGTAATCGTATTGAAGATTTAAAATGAAAGTAGGAGGAGCTCAGCAGTTTAAGGTTGGAAGGTAAGCCATTCCACCAGACAGCTGCAGAGTATAAGAAAGACTACTTTCCCATACTGCTCTTAAAAAACAACAGGGCCTGTAAGCTATGGAACTCCCCCTGGTGCATAGGAGGGAAAATGTGCTCTGGGTTGTTTGCATTCCTTTAAACCAATCCCAATGGTCTTGGGCGGCGCTAAGCTCCGGACACAGCGATGGGGGCTTTGCTAAATAAATCTCTGGAAGGAACTTGTTACGGTGGAACATTCACGCCCCGCAAAAGAAAACGCCACATAGAAAATGAAATGAAGTTCACACAAATATGTAACGAGAGCTCCAGATTGAAGGGATTTGGAGAACGGCAACACACAGAGATCGGAAGGTGAGAGACAACGCCTGACTTTTATCTTTTTATCCTTCATCCTGGAAATGTACTTCCGTTGATCCAGACTAGCGTCACTGTGTCCACATTGGGACACCACTCGCTGCTATTGGCCATATCTGGACACCTTCAGCCTGACGGACTTTCTGGTCTTTTCGCAGTACTTTACATTTCCAATCGTCACCAACATGTTAACCGAATTGATGTATACCCATCTAACAATCTACGTGTGAAATGTCCTATATGTACATGGACATTTAGATGTCTCAGTAGTATGTGAAAGAGGAAAAGACGTAAGAACGCTCTGGCGAATTTCCTCCTCTATATTTACTGAACTGGACATTAAGGGACTCCTATTGCATAATTCAGAGTTGTTGAAGCATGGTCTTTTATCGGAAAGGACAGAAGTAAGATCCAATAGTTTTGACAGCACTGATGGGACTTTCTTTAACCTTCTGAGGCCTAAGGCCATTTTTACAGTTTATTGTCCATCTGGATTTTTTTATAATAAAGCTTGTAAAACATCAACCCTGTTGTCTACAGTCAAGATATGAACATCATTTTTTTTAGGATAAACTGGGTTATTAGAATATTTGGGTTGCAGTGAGGTCACTTGCATGTTAAAAATGGTTGTAGGGCCTAAAAGACAAATAACTAAAACGGAACATGAATCTTCCAGATATGTATTGATATCACAGACAGATAAGTAATGAATAAGCCATTTTACTCTCTAAAACACTTCTCATATGTCTTGGGAGTCACACTGTGAAGAAATAATCAAGTCAAGTCAAGACGCTTTTGCCCTCATGACATTTACTTATGCCAATAATAACATAATAATAACATAATAATGTCATTTATTGATATTACACCCACGGCAATGCTACACAAGAAAATGCGTGTCTAAATATGTGCGCCTCTTGGCCTTCCATACAAGATGGTGACGTTGTCTCCCATATATGGGCATGTTGGTGCCTGTATTTCTGGAAACAACAGAGAGGAAAGACGGAGCCGCGAGCTAGCGGCAGAAATGAGACAAAACGCGATAAATTATGGACATAAAGTGGATCAGTCTTGGATGTAACGTTTAGATTTAAAGCCCAACGACCCCGAAAAAGGCTGGAAGTTCCAGGCTGGATAGAAAATCACCTGTAGAGGCTAGAAAGACCGGGAAAAGACCTCTGTAACCGCTAACTTGTTCCCTTTCAGACGCAACCATTGGTAAGTTGCTGGCTTGTATGGTTGATAAATTATTAAACTATGAATCAGAGGTGCTGTTTTTACGCGTGGGCGAGTGTCTCGGGCTCAGAGTTAACTAACTGTCTGTAGCGGTGTCCGGTTAGGGCCAAGGGTAGCGCACGGCTGATTTACCGGCGATAGCGTACTTTACTTTTTTTTACTTTTTTAAAGTAAAAGCTAAAGTAACAAGTTCACACCATATACTGTTAGAAAGGTAAGAGGTCACACGATAGTTTTACACCATTAAATTAACTTAAAACATCAATAGATCATTTATATTTGTATTTTAACAGATATTTTGATAGAACGTTGGCCAATACGTGTCCGATCGTGGACACAGTGACGCTAGGTAAATAGAAACCAGGACAGGGCCCTGTTTATTGAGATATCGGTTACACTATGCACGCGATACAAGCTTCACAGATTCAAAATTGATTCGTAGAATTCCAAAAATCAATTCATATTTGTAAACATTTGTCTTTACAAAAATGTTTTTCATATTTTTATTTTAGTTTTTTATTGTATGTCCACTGCAATCACATGATATATACTTTATTGATCCCCAAGGAGAAATCCAAAGTCCCAGTAGCTTACAGACATCACACCAACATACACGTACATGAAAACAGGATGTCAAAATAACAAAATAACAAACCAATCCACATGAATAATATGGATGTAAATATATATACATACAAACATGGGAAAAGTAACTACATTTACATACAGTGAATCACTTTTGAATCGAAAATCGATATCAAATCGTTTTGGTGTTTTGTCTTATTTTGGTGGTCTGTTTTTCTGTTTTGTATTTTGGCTCTGTTTCCTGTTTTTGGTGTTTCGTCTTATTTTGACAGTCTGGTTTTCTGTCTTGTCTTGTTTTACTTCCTGTCTTTTGGTTTTCATGTCTTTTCTTCTCGGAGTTACAGCCAATAAACGCGTTTTGATGGTTGAAAGTAAACTTCGTTAGCGGTTAAATTTTTTTGATTATTACTGAGTGTTTATCATTTAAAGGTTTGACTGCATGCTTATTCAGTAGACCATTTAGTGTTCTCCACAATACTCCATGCTCCTTTACATGGAAAGCCAAACAGGCTATAATAGCATATGTCTCAACTGTTCTCGAAGTAAATGCACAAATATCTGTGTTTATACAAACACATTATGGGGGTCAGACATGGAAAAGCAGTTTTAGAAAGATGAAAGTAACATATTTAGGTAGGGGGGATCGAGTTTTCCCATGTTATCCTATGGAGATGGGCCGGGGGATGTCCAGTGGTCTAACCCACGTAAAACCTAGTGAAATTACATTTTCGACAATAGAAACATAATATAAATGGAAAAACTACTGTTCTAGCTATAAAAAATGGCAGAATCATCCACAGTGCATGATATATTTTAATAACCGCTTCATACACGCTTGACAATGACATCAATTAGTTATCAGACCCTGCACGATCTATCTAAATTAACACCTTTTGGAAGTACCTTTCATGATATATAGTAAAATATTAAAGTTGTGGGAAGTTTAAATGGTTTAACTGTGTGTTTCATTGCCCCAACCCCCCCCCCATGCTGTTTCATTTGTCCTGTCCAGGAGAGACAGATGAAACATTACGCATGTCCCACTTTTCCAGTAATAATTCCTGAACGGTTTCGTTCAAACAGGAAAATGCATCTGGATTTGACAGATGACACGTTGCTAGTGACAAAATATCAGCTTTCAATGTGATCTGACCACTTTGTAAATATGGTTTAATTAAAAAGGGTTTCAACTGTCCCGGCTCTCCACTACTATGCACAATTGCATACCTACTACTGCCTACCCATAATCCTGCATGGCTGCTGGAGTGTGTAGCTTGCTGACTACCCTGGGCTTTGGCTGGAATTGTTTTAGCCGCTTCTCCACCCTCCATATTTACCAGCACCCCACCACTGAAAGTCTCATTACCTTGCCATTGTCAGCTAATAAGACACATGGGGTGTTTTTTTATGGCCCAAGCCTCTTACCTGCCATTGGATGTGGGGCGCGAGATGGCAGCATCTGTAGGAATTACCCATAATAAAACGTAATGAAGAGAACATGATGAAGCATCATCTCCTGGAGTCCCTGTCTATTAAGCCTGCCTGTTATGCTAATGAGTCGGGGTTTTTTATTGTATCAATGCAGGGTTGAGCAGATTATCGAGCCTGTAGTTTTTATGAACATTAACTACAAGTAGTCTCCCCACAAATCACTTTTATACTGTTTTGTGGCTGCTGCTGTCTTTAATGGAGAACAACAGAGACGAGAAAAATGAATGTAAGAATGTAGTCTGAGTCAACACCACTGGGTAATAGGTGGTGCAAGAGAAGGCCAAGACATGAGAAAAAAATATAACGTTTCAAACATGTAAACCTCTTCAGACCCAGTGTTCAGCAGAATGACCATCACATGTTTACTGATATCAGGCAGCCAGAAAATGATCTCAATTGTGCCAATTGATTTTGACCTAGAACCTTAATATGTACTTTTCTTTATAAATGAGGCTTTGTAATTTCCTAATCCGGCTGGTCACTCTAGGTTTTAGCAAACTTAACTCAAAGAGGAGGAAATCACCCTCTCTGAACATTATCGGCCGATTGAATGGGTGCTACCAGTTATCTGTACCATAGATATGAGGCAGTATGGCCCTGCTCTCCCTCCTAGCTGGCTCAGTAGGCCGAGATCATCCATTGGTAAGCAGATGAATGGCGGCAGTAACCGGAGGTCTGCGTTTATCAGCCGGTTAAACTCCCGAGACGCTTCAGACGGGCTGAAAATCGTCGACTTTCCCTCTTTAGCCCAACAAACAACACTGGCTCTAACTGTTGCTGCTTCCTCACAGATTCAGCAATTTTCTGCCAGGTGTCCAGAGTCTTCCCCGGCGCTCCATGCATGCACGTGTGGAGAGTTCCATATGTGTATGTATATATATATATATATATATATATATATATATATATATATATATATATATCTCACATCCGGATAGGAAAGGATCCACGTGCATACACAGGTCATGGGGTGGTTTCCAACGGGTTGCAATCATTCTCTTCGCAGCTGTAAGTCCAGCAAACACAGCACGTTTTATTTATTTTATTTTATTAATTTATTTGACAGGGACAGTGTACATTAATTAACATTGCTGTAAATGCACCAGAATTAGCCAAAAGGCTATTTTTCATCCGTTGTCCTTGGACAGATCTTAAAATTGTCTCCCTAAAAAAACAACAATAAGAAAATTACAGTCAACAATACAAATATAAAAAGTAGTAAAACAGATGAAACTCTTTACGTCCCGTTGATAAATACAGTGTACAAATGTAATCCAGACATTAGGGAAAATAAAAAAAAACATAAAAAAAGATACTACACATGAACACAATGGAGACACAAGTGGCAGCAAGGTTTGGTTGAGTGAAAATACATTACTAATATTAGTTTCTTACTTAATGTTACTTAACTCAAACGTTCGTTTTTCAACTGAAACCCTTAGTTGTGTCGTGTAAACCTCACAAAGTTGTTGTTAGAATTCACAATGGGAATCCCAGAGCGTTAACAAGACCACGCTAACGGCTACGGTTACCATGTAAATAGATGATAATGTTGTTCTGAAGCTGCTGGTAGGTGTAGCAGGCCCTTTCCTACCCATGTCTACGAGGCTGGTAACAACTGAAAACACACAACATGGGTGACAACATTCAAAATGAGTGAGGAAATTGCACTTGTTGGCAGGGGTGGGAATCACCAGACGCCTC
>NC_045743.1:21606149-21606931 GCF_008692095.1 Etheostoma spectabile | reverse complement strand
ATATCATCACGATACTTATGCCACGATGCGATATTATTGCAATAAAATGTACACTATTTTGCGACATATTTATTCCAACTTCGAATTGTTCCTAATTTCATTTTACGTCCCCGAAAGGACACTTTTTCAACATGTCTTTATCTAAAAAGAAACATTGCTCTGTTTGTTCCTCTAACTTCAATGTTGTTGCTGCAAAATGGGACAAACTGACCAACACATATGTAATATACAGTATAATATATTATAACCGATCCATACTTGGCGCCTGTGTGTCTTTACAGTATTGTCACTGAAAATATTGCAATACTATGCTGTGTCGATTTTTCCCCACCCCTACTTGTTGGGGACTATTTTCATTAATGTATGAATCCATGGATTGGTGCTGTACTAAGTATTTTCTGCAAATGCAGCATGTAAGGTCAACTTAAAATAGTCAGAACTTGTTAGTAGGATCAAGGCATTGTTGGTCTTTTACTTTAATGGGATTTGTTGATAATAAAAAAAAACATGCTGTAATACTTTCCAGCCTTATCATCAAACTGTATTTTGTCAGTGAAGACGGTTGACAAAAATGTTACTGGAGAACATTTTAAAAGCTGAGATTTCATCAGTTTAACAATGTAAAACAGCTGTCAGTTGACCACAAGCTTCAATAGTGGAAATCTGCTAATGTGACACAGGCATAATGCTACATGTGCCCTAATCCTTTGAGACGCCATCACCATGTCATAGATATCACCAGTCAACGGTGTGTGTGTGTGTGTGTGTTTGTGTGTGTGTGT
>NC_045743.1:21601339-21606139 GCF_008692095.1 Etheostoma spectabile | reverse complement strand
GTGTGTGTGTGTGTGTGTGTGTGTGTATAAAATAGAGTTCAGAATTGCAGGATGTTTTGAGTCCTAAGGGATGGTAACTGACCTCATAGTTTACACTCTTTAATTTCATGGAATTAAGCTGAATTCACCTGGAGCGTAGATTACAATAATTATTACTTTATATTGAATGTTATATGTTTCCTACCGCTATTTTGAATCTGTTGAACTGATACTCAAACCTGGAGAGTTTTGATTTAAGCAGTTTTAACTCCGCTGCGTCAAAAAATATACTGTGTCACAGGATTAAGTTAGAGCTAACCAGAGGGACGGAGTTGAGATGAGTTCTCTGTTGACGACTAAAAGTACTTCTGAAGTACACATGTTCCACCAAAACAAGTTCTCTCCCCGGCGCTAAGATGATTGTGATAATTTCAAGAAATGCCAATAAACCAGAGCATGTTTTTCTCCCATGCTGCAATGCTGTGTGGACTAGCAAGACCTTACTGAGGTGTGGCAATGCGAGACTAGTATGAGCCAAGTTACAATGCACTGTTTTACAAAGAAAAACTCATTTCAAATGTGAAGTTAACTATCAAATGAGACCCAAACTCCTGCAGGGCGGGTATCGTATCAAAGTCATCTCAGAATGAGGGTCTCGGAATTCCGGGAAATGGTCACAAACTGTTACCAGGGCATTACGTGGGGGCACAGAGTGTGGGAAAATTCTATGTGGCCACCACGGAAAACCATGCCAATGTAAAGTCAATGAGAGGATGACGTAGCAGTAGGAGCGACTATGGTAGCGAGTAGTATGAAAGCCCGAAAATCTGAACACGGATGTTGGTTGCGGGGGGGAAAATGTCACGTTTCCTGAACCCAAGCGTCCCTGTCTTCTTTTCCTAAACCCAACCCGTCCCTGTATTCCCACCCACGACCTTTTCCTTAACGTAAGGGGCTGTGTTTGTTTCACGGAATTCTGTAAGATCAGTTTGTGGAAACACTAGTTGTATTTAATACAACAAAATAAAAATTACAGGAAAAAATATATAAAATTACAAAACCAGTGGCACTTTGAAAGTCTATTGCAGAATGCCCCAAGACACTCCAGTTTGTTTTAGATTCAGAAAATCTAAATGTAGTCAGAGAAACTGTATATTTCGCCAACAATACAACACACTTTTAATGCTTAACATTGAATTTGAAGAGATGGAAACAAACCTTCCCCTGTAGGAGCCCCACTAAAATGCCCATGCTTGTCTCCAAAAGAAAAGCAAATTAAGTTTGTCTATTTTGTATCGTTGCCTCAGCATTGTCACAATGAGTAGACGCCCCCCCCCCCCCCGCCAAAACTGGCAGTCGTGTCAACTTAACTTGAAGTTAACCCTGGTGACAATGAGGCTGCAGCGTTATGGAAACAAGCACTCAGGAAGGCACCCAGACACGTCGGCGTAGACACTGAGCCGCTTGTGGAAGTCAAAGTCAACGAGAAGCCATTATGCAGAAAATACAGCGGCGAAGCGGCGATAGTGTCTGGATAAGTGAGAGGAACAGGTAGGTGGAAACGGAGATGTGAGGAGCACAGAGTGTGTGAGAGAAGTAAGACAGCAGACATAAAGGATTTGAGACGAAGGAGATGGGGGGGGGGGAAAAAAAAAATGGGAGGGCTGTGGAGGGATTCATTTTTGAGACAATGAAAAATTCATAGCACCTTCACCGGCTGCCAGCCTGAATCAAAGGAGGATATGCATTGCTGACGGGCCTTGCAGGAATAAAATCAATTTATCTCTGGTTTCACGAGGGGGGTAAAAATATCCCCATCACTTATTCATGTCTTTGTCGTCCGTTGACACAGAGTGCGGTGACAGCCACCCTGCAGGGAGCCATGCTGCGTTTCCGTCCTTTCAAGGATGTTTACCGTAATTCCCCCAATATAGACCGGTAGTCAATTAAAAGCGGGGCCTCTGATAGTGGCCGGGGGCGGGGTCAAAGAAAGAGCGGGGGGGGAAAAAATAGCGTAGATAATCTCCTAAGTGCCTTTCATATCATGTCAATTCAAGTTTATGGTAATGTTTTTTTCGTGCCGAGGAAGTCGGGTCAGCTGAGTCCGTGAACTCTTTCAAGTCCCGTCTTAAAACATACTTTTATAGGAGAGCCTTTCCCGATCTTATTTGACTTTATTTTATCCCTTTTATTTCATTGTATTTTACTAATTTTATATGTATCTGTATTTTCAATGTTTTCATGCTTTTATCTTTTTGTATTATTGTCTCTTGGGTATTATTGTTTTTACACTTGTTAGAGCACTTTGTAACTTGTTTTTGAAAAGTGCTCTACAAATAAAGATTATTATTATTATTATTATTATTATTATTAATGTATGATGTAATGTGCTACGCCCCTGCTCATATATGTACATGTATGAAGCTACAGCTGGTTGGTTAGCTTACCTTACCATAAAGACTGGGCATATATATTTTGTTATTATCATGATTGGATTCTTTGGCAATATTGAGTATTAAAGTGAGTACAAGCGCTTCACAGTGTGCATTATTCTTTAGTTTTCACCTCTACATTTATTCTTCTTTAGTAATTAACATCTTAGAGTTTTCCTGTCATTTCCTGTCAATAGACCATTTCTTACTGTATTATTTAAATTTACAGTAATATACCGGTAGTAGCTACTATTTTTAAAGTTTATGGGATTTTACTATACATAGACAGTAATAGACAGGCTGTGGTGTACTTCCCGCATTTCCCTTCATGTTCCCAAGATGCATTGGTATTAACAAGCAAATACTTGTAATCTGTAACATTTAGTTAGCGTAATATTGTTTTCTCCCAAAATGCATTGCCATTTACAGTAATATCCTGTATAACATTACAATGGTACGATGCTGGGAGATTTTAGTCTTATATTTATCCTATAATCCCCAAAGAATCGCCCAGAAATCCAACTAAGCTAAATGAAACTAAATACTTGAGTTCAATCCTAGTAACTTTACATTTTACTCAAATTACTGTTACTAATTATTAACTTAATTATTTTACATTTTAAAGCTCAAAAGAGACATACAAATTTCCACCTCATCATTAAATTCATTCCATAACTGAAACCCATCTATATTTTGCATTAATCCTCACTTTTCACAGTTTTCCTTTTTATAGACACACAGTATATTGTACTATTTACTCCTCTACATTCATCTGACAGCTATAGTTACTAATTATTTTACAAATGAAGAGTTTGGCATTCAAACACATACAATATTTGTTAATGAAACTACCCAACAATACAAGTCTAGCTGAGATGATGAGACCATTAAACACACAGCTGGTTGGATCCTTTACTCTCCACACTTACACTTATATACTTTTTCTTCAGTAACATTTCCAAGGTATTTAACTTGTAAAAGAGTATTCTATCTGTGTGCTATGTGTACTTTTAACTGAAGTACAGGATCTGGATACGTGCTGCTAACTTTGGCATGGAAAAAGCTAAACATATGAGGAGGTAGGAGTCGTTTAGTAAGGATCTGTTTTGTTATGATTGTAATATCAATACACATGCATGGTATATCAAATTAACAGCATTGGACTGACTTTTTCTTGATTTGAGAATAACTGAAAACGTGAACACTGTGAACTGTGAGTTGCTCCAAAAGAATCAAACTGCTACCCGTCTCTGCCCTCACTGAGCTGTACATTTTTTACTGTAAATGTGGATCCTGTATGGATGGGAAACAGTGATAATTTTTTCATAACATTTGTACAGGCCTAGTATGAGTATATCTGGGCATCTGGTAAGGATGCCTCCTGGGGGGCTCCCTAGGGAGGTGTTCCAGGCACATCCAGCTGGGAGGAGACCTCGGGGAAGACCCAGGACTAGGTGGAGAGATTATATCTCCTGGTCTGGGAACGCCTCAGGATCCCCCAGTTGGAGCTGGTTGATGTGGCTCGGGAAAGGGAAGTTTGGGGTCCCCTGCTGGAGCTGCTGCCCCCCCCGCGACCCGATACTGGATAAGCGGATGAAGGTGGATGGATAGTATGAGTACCTCATTGTATTGGGCATCGAGATCCGTATCCAACTTGGTATTAATTGGTAATCACGATTACAATTGAATGGTTTCTCCATTGAAATCATTTGGAATTTAATGATTGGTTCCTAATTTAATATGCGCAGGTTTTGGTTTCCATGGCTGCCAGTGTACCTCCATGCGCCTGTAAGCATCGCTCCAAAGTGGATTTATTTTACGTTGACACCGTAGAGCTGTAAATCACCATTCAAAGTTGTTTTCTTCTCATCTGTGAAATAAGCATGTGAGCCATTTAAAACCCCACCCCTCAAATAATTAAAAAAAATATTTTCAACATGAAACGAAAGAGACAATCTGAATTGGTATCATAATTGTTCAAATTCAAACGACACCCAACGCTATATATGTATTAGATAGCTGGGTGAGCTCAGATTGATCTTTTATTCATTTGTTCCATTCAATTTTCTGGCGTTCTGGCTCACAATGTGATAGACACATGATTAAATAACAATGGAGATGAAGTAAAGTAAAACTGATGGCATGGAGCAGAGGACTGTGGCATTTACTTTACTTTTCCCCAAAAACGGAACAGCCCTCTGTTAAAACTGGACCACAGTTTGGACAAAACTGCTCAAAAGTTGGAGTTTTGCGGATTATAACCTTTTATTTTAATGGTATTTGATGACCGTAGCAAACCTTCACATTTACATACAGACAGCATATACTAATTGGTTACTTGGTCCTCAGATCTCTGCAGGGTAAATCCAGACAGCTAGCTAGACTATCT
>NC_045743.1:21597669-21601324 GCF_008692095.1 Etheostoma spectabile | reverse complement strand
TATGGTTACCTGGTCCTCAGATCTCTGCAGGGTAAATCCAGACAGCTAGCTAAACTATTTGTCCAATCTGAGGACAAGTTCTTCCTGAGAATATTTTACAGAGACACCGTGGCTCCGTCCGGGGCTTAGCACCACCTCAGACGATTGTGATTGGTGTAAAGAAATGCCAATAAACCAGAGCATGTTTTTCTCTCATACTGGAATGCTGTGTAGACTAGCCAGAATTTACTCTGCAGTGCTGTAGAGGAAGATCTGGCCAAGTAAGACCAACACGTGTCTCAGATTCACTAAAATGCACTGCAAATGAGACTGGTTCTGGAACAGCTGCGGCCCATGGTGAGGCCTCTTCTGGACCCCCTCCAGTTCGCCTACCAGCCCCGGTTGGGAGTTGAGGACGCCATCATCTTCTGCTCAACGCATCTACGCCCACCGGACAGGCCGGCAAGCACGGTGAGGGTCAGTTTTTTGACTTCTCCAGTGCTTTCAACACCATCGGCCAGCCCTGCTGGGTGAGAAGCTGAACAGCGATGAAGGTGGATCCCCCCTCGGTCTGGATTGTTGACTACCTGACTGGCAGACCACAGTATGTGCGCCTGCAACATGTGTATCAGACAGAGTGGTCAGCAACACTGGGGCCCTAGGGGACTGTCTCTCTCCCTTCCTCTTCACCATTACACCACAGACTTCAACTACCCAACGAGTCCTGCCATCTTCAGAAGTTTTTCTGATGACTCTGCTGTGGTTGGATGTATCAGCGAGGGGGACGAGGCTGAGTACAGAGCTGTGGTGGGGGACTTTGTCACATGGAGTGAGCAGAACCATCTCCAGCTCATTGGACAAAGACCAAGGAGCTGGTGGTGGATCTAAGGAGAGCCAAGGCAGCAGTGAGCCCTGTTTCCATCCAGGGGGTCAGTGTGGACATGTGGAGGACTACAAATACCTGGGGTGCACTGGACAATAAACTGGACTGGGCCAAGAACACTGAAGCCCTCTACATGAAGGGTCAAAGCCGTCTCTATTTTCGAGGAGGCTGAGGTCCTTAACATTGCAGGACAATGCTGAAGATGTTTATGTCTGTGGTGGCCAGTGCTATCCTCTTTGCTGTTGCATGCTGGGGCAGCAGGCTGAGGGTAGCGGATGCCAACAGCTCAACAAACTGATGCAAGGCCAGTGACGTCCGTGGGGTGGATCGGACTCTCTGGGGTGTGTCAGATGGAGGATGCTGTCCAAACTACATGCCATCTTGGACAATGTCTCACACCCATCCATGGCTTGGTGCTCAATCACAGGAGCATTTCAGTGACAGACTAATTCTCCCAAAATGCACCACAGAGCGCCACAGGAAGTCATTCCTGCCTGTGGCCATCAAACTTTTTAACTCCTCCCTCTAAGTGTCTGACACACAGACACTTAGAGAGGTTGAAACTGGACAATATTATCTGTTTATCTGTTTTGTGCAATAACACTGGCCTGACATGTGTGCAATTTCAAATACTACAATTATTATTATTATTATTTTATTATATTATATGTTATAATTATTTAACTTTTCACATTCAAATCCTTATATGTTAATTATGTAATAATGTATAATAACATCCTTTATGTAAATACGTACCAATCCCTTATATTTCTTTATTTCTTGTATTTCTACTCTATTTATAATATTTGTGCAACTACAACAGAGTTTCCCTTCGGGGATCAATAAAGTATTTCTGATTCTGATTCTGAAAAAAGATTGTCTAAAAAATACATAAAAAGATTAAATCTGAGAGAAAAGGTACTCAGAACAAGGGAAATTAGCTGTCCATGCAACGAGATGACCAGCTTGCTTGATTTAAGATTATTGTGTAAAGTACAATACTTAAAATAAGAAATTCACTCTTAAACCAAGATAAATTATCTAACACTTCTAAATCTAAGTATTTCCAGATACTGAGTGGTGGTTTTTACACTTCAGCCTCTTGACGTCCAATGGACAAACCCATTCTCACCTGGGCTTGGTGTTTTCTTGGTTTGGATAGAAAGGAGTATGTGTTGGTTTTGCATACAGTATTAATGCGACTCAGCGTGACTGTCTGAGGTGGTGTTTTCTCACCTTTGGTCGCCATGCTAATGCACTATGCTAAGGCCTGTTGGGTGCAGGGACCAGTGGCGTTTTCTCACAGCCTGTGACCAAGTGTGATTTTAAGGCTTAGCGTCTAGACCCATGACTCTCTAATCCAAGAGGGCTTTTGGTAATTGAATGTAAGAGGCTCTGAGAGTCACAGAAGATAGGCTTAACACTCCATTATTGATTGAAACAGGATTTGAATAAGAGATGTTTCAATCATTGAGCGACAGCACAAACTTCCCAATTCCACAGCTTGTTGGGTCTGGTGCATTGCATACAATACTACTGATAGTTCCATATCAATGTTTATGTCAAACTGTACACCAAGTCAAGTATTGCAGTTTTGGCTGCATCTACATTTTTATGCAGCAGTTATATTTCATAGAGTGCTACAGAGTGTATTAGATAAATCAGCTAAGTAATACAGTATATATCGCTTCTTGGTCTGTCTGTATTAAGAGTGCCTTTTTTATTTTAAGATGAAGGCGTACACCACAATGCTTTAACCCCCCGAAACTACATGTGTAATTGATGAGTTTGGGTAGGAGCGGTTCCCAAACTCAATGAAATTAATGGCCAACGTTTTTCCTCAGGTTTCAAAGGCTTCTGCTTTGAAAGATGAACCTGTTGTGCTGAGATTTTGGCAGGGCATGACGATTATTAAATTCATTTAATCTATTAAAGCTGTTCTGCATTACCTAAATGAATTTTCTAATGGGGCGCAGGCTGGCGGGGGTAAAGACACACCAGGGAACATGTACAGCACTGAAGCAAACGGACATAAACAGAACCAGACAAGAGTATGTGACGGGTTACTCCCCCAAAGCGGCCCTTGCATTATGTGGTTTTAATATCCTAAAGCTCAGCGCTACGGCAGGGCAGGCCCCTTATGAGACAGCCTATTCAATAAAGCTGGACTAGGTCTCGACTTAAAATGCTGCCAGACGCTGTGCTGTGTGCAGAACAAAGGGGTTGGTGGGACGTGAATCGGGAAGAGTAAAGGTATCAACCTGCCGAACAGTGACTGTAATTTATCACGTGAATTGGTTCCATATTTTCACCTTGTCCTTGAAATGCCCTTGTTATTGTAATAGTGCATACAATAACTCATGGGTTTGTGCAATATCTCTGAATCTCGGAGGATATAATCTGATAATTCATACTGTTTTCGCTGTTCCTTTGACTTTGGCTCCTGCGATATAAGTTATTTTAAAGAAGATATTAAAAAGCTCATCTGGGGGGGAGAAACGCCTGCTTGTATACTCTTTTCTTCATTTGTCCCTTCTGTGAAGCACTTTAAGTCAATTCACTTTTATTTATAGTGTCAAATCATAACAGAAGTTATCTTAATTCGTGTTTTGTACCAAGAGTACTATAGGGACAAATGTTGCTTTCTTGCTTTGCTTATGATCAGTAAGCTAATAATGAGTTAAGATCATATGATGGTAACCATTGATGACTGGGATGGAGGAAATACTCTAGGGATAGACTAGAGCCCAACCGAGATATATATATATATATATATATATATATATATATATA
>NC_045743.1:21596386-21597659 GCF_008692095.1 Etheostoma spectabile | reverse complement strand
ATATATATATATATATATTTACAGAACAAGGGTTTGAGCAAACCTTCTCATTCAATGAGTTTCCTTTATTTTCATGACTATTTCCATTGTAGATTATCACTGAACGCATCAAAACTATGAATGAACACATGTGGAATTAACAAAAGTGTGAAATGACTGAAAACGTGTTATATTCTAGTTTCTTCAAAGTATGGTAGTTTTTGCATGGGAATATTAGATTTGTAATTAACCACATATTTGTATCGGCATCGGCCTTAAAAATCAATTACTAGTAGTTAATGAAACCGATAACCCATATTTGGGACCGTAATGCATTTACAGTGGAAATGAAAATCTTTGAGTCAAAATTGAGATTTTGGAACGTTACAACCTCCAACACAAAACTTTTTTTTTTTTTTAAATGCCTTCAGCAATTATTTATTAAGTTATGAACTTTCCTCATAATACCCAGTAACCGAGAGTCAGATAGTGTCGTGGGGGGGGGGGCATTAAGTCAGACTCAGTGGGGAGTTAAGCCGAAGCAGAGGGACAAACACAGAGCTGTAGCCAAAGTAGAACACTTTAATTAATCAACTTATTGGATATCAGGCAAATAAAACGCAGATACAGATAATATGCAAACTGCCAAAATACGGCCTGATAATCGGTCCATCCCTAAATGACTTATGCTAAACACCGGTACTTCGGCCCTTTGTGGGTTGGCCCAGGTTTCCATTATTGTGTTCTTTTTGCTAGACCTCCAGACTGTCTTAGGTTAAGTCATGGTATTTGTTTGGTGTAGCTTCCAGTTGACATAAAATGGTCAGCCTTGACTGATGGTCTAATATCTTTTTTTATTAAACGTCCCTACATTGACTGTATAGACCAACATAAGAGGTAAACAGACAGTGAACAGACAGAAACTGTGATAATGCATTAATAACACATAGTGTCGTAAAGTTCTCAAAATCCATGTAACTCAAATTTTCCACAAACAGCAGGCAAGGCCACGGTGAAGCTTCATTAGCGGCCAATTGTATTTAAGGGGACAGTTGGTATTGATTACCAACACAGTATTGTGATTTATTGGCTCATGAACTAAATCCTTTTTGTGTGTACTGTGTTTGTGTGTATTGTGTCAGTTTGACTTCTTCCTCCAGTACCAGCCTTTCCATCCTCCTTCCCTCACTGTGATAAAACAAGTGTTTCTCTCCTGCCATCATTGTTGATTTGATTAATACAACCACGATGAGGCAAGAAGTTTGAGTGAATGGGTTTTCTTTGAGAATTGGGG
>NC_045743.1:21594695-21596376 GCF_008692095.1 Etheostoma spectabile | reverse complement strand
GGGGGGGGTCAGTACAGACATACAGATTTAATATGTGTCACGGTGCATGCTTGCATTTTTCTTTAGTGCATGCATATGTCATACAAAGACTGACTGTGTTCCAGATAGGTGTCAGTGCTGGTTAACTTCTATATTCTGACTCAAACTGGAGGACAGCTTCTTGGCTTTGCTTTCTGTTAAATGTCTCTCCCTACTCCTCTCTCTCTCTCTCTCTGGCGTTTCTTCACTAATGTTTATTCCTAATACTTCATGGACCTTTGATGCTTTTTGAAGTCAGCAGGAAGTATTTGCATCTGTTACATCACCATTTTGCCTTTTGCTGGCAGTCCATTACACATATTCGTTTAAGCAAGTCATATCTCGCTGCCAGGTGCTTGTATTGTTGAAACGTGACCATTTCTTTGTTTGCCCTCTTCCGTTTAATTCACACGGCCTGACACAGCTGACCAGTGTCGTTCAACGTTGGGGTTGAGGCACTAATGCAATCGCAGGCAATCCAGGCTTTGAACCATGCTTGTCACATTGCATTAACACGTCGTCCTACACTCTCTGGCTAGCGGTTGACAGATGTGTTTACACTTGGCAAAAGCCAGTGTCGTCATGATTCACTTCAATCATCTAAATGCTAAACAGGGACTTTGAAGAGCACAGGCCCAACATGAGAGACATGACAACATATTGTACACATTTATTCTTTTTATTTTCTGTTCACTGGTTGAACCTCAGTCATTGTCTTCATTGAGGATTGGAAGTTAAACGGAAACTCCACCAATTTTACCCATCGAAGTAATGTTAACCGGTGTTGGAAAGTACTACGGCTTATGTAGTCTATATTGACAACTTCTCACTTTGGGGATCCGATACAGCCAGAAAATCCGCCAGATGTCCTTCACTTCTTTCTTTGTGTTAGCATTCTAACCTCTGGTGGATTTCTGAGGACTATGGTTACCTGGTCCTCAGATCTCTGCAGGGTAGATCCAGACAGCAAGCTAGACTATCTGTCCAATCTGAGGACTATGGTTACCTGCTCCTCAGGTCTCTGCAGGGTAAATCCAGCCAGCTAGCTAGACTACCTGTCCAATCAGAGTTTTCTGTTCTGAAAATCAATCAGACAGCTGCAGCTGATTCAGAACGCTGCTGCTCGAGTCCTCACTAAGACCAAGAGACTGGATCACATCACTCCAGTTCTGAAGTCTTTACACTGGCTTCCTGTGTCTCAAAGAATTGATTTCAAAGTACTCTTGCTAGTTTATAAATCCCTTAACGGTTTAGGTCCAAAATATTTTTTTGATCTGCTACTACACCATGAACCACCCAGTCCTCTCAGGTCATCTGGGACAGGTCTACTTTCTGTCCCCAGGAGTAGAACTAAACAGGGTGAAGCAGCTTTCAGTTTCTATGCTCCTATCTGGAATAAACTCCCAGAAACTGCAGATCCGCTGCTACTCTCAGTTCTTTTAAATCAAGGCTGAAGACCTTTCTTTTTGTGCTGCCTTTCTAAATGACTGCCATTCTTTAATTTTATGCTGCACTGTAACTTTATTCTTGTGTTTATGTGTCCTAATGTTTCTATTTTGTTTTTAACTGTCTATTCATGTGTTTTATTATGATTTTTAACTGTTTATACTTGTGTTTTATCTGTTTAACTGCTTTTGTGTAAAGCACCTTGAATTGCCCTGTT
>NC_045743.1:21593241-21594685 GCF_008692095.1 Etheostoma spectabile | reverse complement strand
GCTATACAAATAAAGCTGCCTTGCCTTGCCTCTGTTGACGACTAAAACTACTTTTGAATGTACGCATGTTCCACCAAAACAACTTCCTTACTGGGGCGATTTTACGGAGGCGTCGTGGTTCCATCCGGCGCTCAGCACTGCTCAAAATGATTTTGATTGGTTTAAAGAAATGCCAATAAACCAGCACACATTTTTCTCCCATTCAAGAATGCTGTGTGGACGAGCCAGACCTTCCGCAGCATTGTGGAGGAAGGTCTCGCAATGACAAACTACTGCTTATGTGGAGAAAAAAGTATTATGAAGCCTATGTGACCTGTTGCCCTCAGGAAGGCGCTACATGTGCATCAATCTCATTACTGTGCAATATTTAATCCTCAGGACTTTTGATACACCAAACTATATTTTTGCATAATGTGAATGCTAACCCTTTATTTTTCTACTACTTTTCATATGTATATAGTTGCTGTCAGGACTGTGCACCACCCCCGCTCTTATTTTTTGCACTACTTACGTTTTGTATTTTTATATTTTGAGTTGACACTGTAAAGGAGTTGCTTCAGTCTCGTTGCACAGGTATTGCACTTGTGTATAATGACAATAAAGGCATTCTATTGCATTCTATTCCTTTTGTTTCTTTAGAGAGCGATATGCAATCTGATAAATTGGCTCAGGTGATTATACTTGTTGATGCACCCAAAGGAAGGTGAAGGAAGGACTATAGCTCTTTATAGAAGATTGACTTTCTCTACGGCATGACAGCTATCACACTAAGTTCTGTCAGAAAGAGCCGCAAGCATCATAGCAGCAGTGTTGAAATCAGAATTTAGGTGCATTGTTTGGTTAAGTTTGATTGCTATTGCACCTAACATTTTGGGATGCATCTTGTTTGTTAATGGGACCAATGTGTTGATGACACTGTTGTACTTGATGGACCATGAAATGCAATGAGTTTCACTGCACAAACACCATGTGTGTCAACCTCCTTGGCTAAAGTAGATTTCATTCTTCAACCACAGAGCATAAAATCAAAGTATCTGCTTTGACATGGATGGGTACACGTAGCCCTGCGACGGTAATCCGTGAAAATCGAACGCTTAAACACTGAAATGATTGGAAATGTTTCATGGCTCTCTGTTACTGCTTTTGTCATTTGAGACAGTTTGTCGCCAATGAGATTATCACGCTTGGGAGTGAAAGGGAGAAACATTACATGACATCATCAGCCATGGCTGTGAAAAGGCCTCTCCTTCCTGCTGTTTTATGTTGTGAACCATGCAGATGAAGATCTTTTTTGGGGCCTTATTCACCTGTGACCTCCAGTGCGCGCTGGGTCAGTTTGCAGATGGAGAAGTAGTAGTTTTGCTTGCCAGACCGAGGGTCTGGCTAGTCCACATAGCATCCCTGGATAGGAAAAAAACCTGCTCTGGTTTATTGGCATTTCTTT
>NC_045743.1:21590636-21593231 GCF_008692095.1 Etheostoma spectabile | reverse complement strand
CCAATCACAATCGTCTTGGGCGGTACTAAGCACCAAGAAACGCAGCTGTATCACTCCAAAATAATCTCGGGAAGGAACTTGTTTTGGTGGAAAATGTGTACGTTCAGAGTTTTAGTTTAAAATACAATCACAAAGGAAGCGTTAAGGCAACAGATTTATACCTTAATAAGTGAAATCCAGCAGAATGTTTGTCCCCCAGGTTTGGATACCCCATGTAAGATGCCATGAAGTATCTAGAGAAGAAGCGCTGTGAAGCAGTCGTGGACTTGCATGAATTGATGTGACTAGGGATGTCACCAGAACCGATGCTTAGAGTCCCTTCTGGTTCTAAAGTGACTAAACACCGACGATGCCCCTTGTTTTTTAAGCACCGTAGGCACAGTTAGCGACGATGCTAGTGTTAGCAGCGTCAGTGCTGCGCCTCTTCCAGAACTGATTTTGAGAACTGATGAGTTTTCCAGTTGATACATTGAGAAGAAGGAGGTCACCAACAAGTTGCCAAAGTCACGCCCATCTACTTCCGCTTCATATCTTTCGGAAAAATATGAACGAGAGTCAACTCTACCCAACTTAAAAAGCGACATGTTCACTGCAAACTCACGGTCCTTTCTTTCCAATTTACAGCCCTGGTACTCGGATAATGTTACTCTAGCGATATAATTCAATGTGAGTATACAAATGTTGAAATGACATAAAATGCCTGTCCCTTGTAGCCGTTATAATTTAGCCTGAAGCTAGCAATGTTTAGAAACACTGTTGTCCCTTTTGTCAAGATGCCTGGAAGTCTAGAATGGGTCTTGGGAGTTGGGAGAAATCGGCATCAAGAATCGTGTTATTTTACTGGGATTTGCAATGGTATTGTAATTTTGATATTGTAGACCCCTGGATGTGACTGAAGTTTTTCTTTCTCAGTGAAAGTTGCTTTACCATAACAAGAACTATATCCATATTATTTATCCATAAACAATGAAACTTGACTCCACAATTTCTGTTCACGCCTTCACGCAATGGTGAAAAAAGTTTCAAATTATGGCGCGTGCAAGCTTGCATGACTGGATGCGTGTCAAATGTGGCCGCTGGCAATCTGAACAGCCGTTTGAGTTCCGAGGAGAAGATCGGTGTGACTGAAGCTGTAAACTGAGTCCCTTTCTCTCCACATGTCAGTGATGTGTGACCGAGCCGGTGAAGTGACTCTTAACGTCCAGCCAGTGAAGCTTCACTGTTCTGCTGTTGACCCTGCAGTTTGATTAAATGGTTGATTAAACACAAAGAGGGAGGACACACTCAGAGACAAAGCCCTGCACACACACAGACTCACAAACAAACACACGCACACCCCTACCTTGCATGCACTCGCTCTTTCTGTCCACTTAAATCAGTGTTTTGTTCCAGCTCACTATAGTGACTGTGATCACTTTTTTACTGTTGCACTGTGCCTACGCTGAGGAAAACAATGGCGCCACACACCCAGACTACATACACTGCAATTCAGAAAAGTTTCTCAAGCATAATGCCAGCCTCTTGGATAATAATGTGGTGAATAATACACAAGCAGTCAGTATCGCATTGAGGGGAGGATGATGTTGGAGTCTTCACAATTCTTAATTCTCAAATGAAAAGTAGTAGTTTGTAATGATCAATCAAAACTCTTGTTCATGCAGTACGATAGGATTTACAGGCTATTATACTCTCCTGCTCTACATCAAAATGAATTCATAAAAAAGAAATTTGGGTATTCTGGTTCTGCATGTAAGCATTCCGTAGGTGTAGACATGGGCCCGAGTATCAGGGTGCAATATCAGGGTGGTTCAATTTTTAAAAGCCACTCAAGAGATTACCATTGGGTTTTTTGGCTGCTTAGTGAACCAAATCTACCATCCATTTGCATATTTAACAGCATTTGGCTGGTGGATGGTGTTCATTTTGTGGGAGCGTGTCTATGTTCCCACATTTCCAAAAAAAAAAAATTCAAAATTATGCCCTATGTTCCTGTGATGAGTAGGGAAGGAGGACCAAAGCGCAGAGACAGGCAGGCAGGAGAGTTCAAAGTTGAGGATTTATTTTACCAAAAACACAGGGAATACAAAAATGAATCCTGCAAACACAAAGTCCAAAATCCAAATAATAAAAATCCAAAAAGGCAAAAGAGACAAAAATGGAAAACCAAAAACAGGAACACGGAAAGGAAGTACATATACCTCAGGTACACGGAGACTGCAACAAACACTGGCAGGAACAGGCAAACAAACCGAAGGATCTGACCAGAGACGAGGGGAGCAAGACCGAGGAGGAAACTAGGAGACGAGACAGAACCAAAATGCCAAATAAGGAGGAACAAAATCAAAGCAAAATACCCAAACCATTACATATGTTCCCACATTTCCTTTTTCATGAATTTGTATCAGATGTCATCCCCCTTTCTGCCAGTTTGGAGTTACCCTAATTCCATAACCCTAACCTAGACATTGTATTTTAACCGAAACCTAACCCTTACCCTTTCTTTTAAGAAAAATCTTAGAAATGTGGGAACATAGGGCTGTGGGACCATAGGGCTGCGGGACCATTGGGCTGCGGGACCATAGGGCTGCGGGACCA
>NC_045743.1:21587084-21590626 GCF_008692095.1 Etheostoma spectabile | reverse complement strand
GCGGGACCATAGGGCTGCGGGACCATTGGGCTGCGGGACCATTGGGCTGCGGGACCATTGGGCTGTGGGACCATAGGGCTGTAGGACCAATGGGCTGTGGGATCATAGGGCTTTGGGACCATTGTGCTGTGGGGCCATCCATGTGAACTATAATGTTGCTCCATGTGTACAGCTGTATGTGTAAAGTAGCCAGGTTTTGCCATATCAACTTAAAAAGAACGTCAGTGATGTATTCACAACTGGTGTCCACTGCCCCCCCCTCCACCCCCAAGTGGCTGAAAGAAATCCGTTATCGCAGCTTCAGGCAATATTTCAAATCTTTTTGCTTTTATCTAAAGGTTGAAGCTAAAGCTGAAGACCATGTATTAGACTGCCACTCAGCACTGCAGTGTTATGTAATTTAAGATCTTTGACTTTTACTAATAATTCTAGCTTACACGTTAACCGGAACCTTATTACATTTCCTGATAAATTGGAAAGGATCCAGATTCAATAAGTAGATTTAATCTTGGTGGGCTTGGTTGTAATTTTTCTATGACTGCCTTAACCTTGAATTAACTTAACAAAATAACTGCTTGTAAGTTACAGCAAGTTTAATAAAAGTAAAATGCTTATGACCAAACGTTCCGGATCTTTGACTTTGTATATAAATCAGACTTGGACCTTTGGATATAAAGTTTGAGAATCCCTGGAATACAGCCATCATTGATTTTTATTGTTTACAATTCATCATATAATTTCAACCTGAGTGTTTGGTGCTGCACCAATAAGCGAGCAACTGTGTGTGTTGCAGGGAATTTCCCCCTTAAAGTAGATGAACCTGAAGGGATAAGTAATGTTGCATCCCATTTTGCTGTATCATGTTACAGATTACAGTTGTAACCAGGTAGTCTGTGACAAATTACATTTTTAAAGCGTTCCTTCTCGACCCCTTTGGCTTGCATAATTGCACCTAGAGTCTCCTAGCCTCGCTGCATCACTCCTCCACTACACTGGAATCCTTTTTGACACAGACCCGTACACCATCCACCTAGAGTCAGCCGCCAGACATATTGAGACCTAACTCTGACCATGTGGCTGTGCCAGTTATAGTATTCCAGATGGAGAGAGTGTAAGCGTGTGGTGGGGGGTGCTACTTTGTTCTCATCCTAGTTCTCCTTTCTTCCTCTCGTCTCCTTTCCTAAATTTTAATCGGAAATATAATATCCCTGGAGACAGACACCAGGCACCCCACCCCACCCCACGCCTAACAGATGGAGCAGTAGGTGGCGTCAACCTTGGCCACCATTGTTGGAAAATCAGAAGAAGAGAAAGCGAGGGAGGGGGGGGGGATGATGGGAAAGCCATGTGTGGAATATGTGACCATCCATTGACTTTTAAGGCCTCAAATGGGCCTTTGTAAGTTTATGGGGTGTGTAGTGCCCGAGACTAATAAGAATCAGGACGAACAGAATTGTTTTCATCTAGCTGTCTCTCACATTCAATACATGCATGTGTATGGATGTGTTTGATTAAGTCCATGACGCTATAGGTCATAGGCATATTCAATTGTAATCCAAAGAGGTCAAGTGAACATTTCCTCCCAGCAAAGGTCCAAACCGGAATCTGAATAGTTAATTTCTTACACTGTACTGTAATTTGTATTTCATACCTTATATTATTTAGGCTGTTTTTACATTCTGTGCTTTAATATTTAAAAAGCAGCTCTTTTAATTGCCGAAATGTGTAAATATAGCTGCCTTACCAAAATTGCTTCCTTTAGTCTACCCCTATGTCTATCAAATACCATTAACAATGTGCATTTCCATATCCTTCTAACAATATGTTGAGTCGATTTTCAAATTAAGATACTTAAAAATAGAGAAACAATGCAAGAAATATGCACTAGTCCACACGGGATCTTTTTTCTTGTTTTGACTTGCTTGCTCCCGCCCCCAGACAAGGACACCGTTTGTGATTGTATGAAATTTGACAAAGGTTCCATTTTCCGTTTCCCTGCGTTCAAACAAACCAAGCACAGCCCCATCCCATAGCCCAGCACGTGTCACTCAAAGTGTTCCGTTGCTCTGATTGGTTGTAAGTCTGTTCAGTTGCGTCGACACGCACCGTTAACGCCCCTTTAAAATCCAAATTGAACTGATAGGTTCCACACTACTATGACTAGGGACTAAATGAGGTGCTCCATCGTGTCCCTGACAGCTTGTACCCAAAGATAAAGAAATGTATTGGATCTGCTTTGTCTTCCAACCCTAAAATACCCGTGTTACTCTGACCCGCCTGTCCCCCCTGTTCTTACCACTGTGGAAGATGAAAGGCATATTTCTTACTCTCATCTTTATTTCTCCTTACTTCTGTAACTTTCTTTTTACATTGCGAGTCATCTGTGGATTGTCTGCAGGCTTTTTTGGATGCTGATGAAAGTCGATTTTTTTTTTTTTTTTTTTACAAAGTCTACTCAAATTTCCCACATAACACCCATACGGTCTCCCCATTGGAGTCCTTATTCAATTCAAAATGCGGGTTATTTTACTGTTATGCACAGTTCGGGTCTCTCATGTATATTTGTGTAGTTCTGGCATTAATCCATTATCTGTAGTTTGCGACTACCTAGTCTCCGTTCCATAGCACTGCAGAGCAGGGTCTGGCCAATCCACACAGCATTCTGGGATGGGAGATAATGGTGCTCTGGTTTATTGGCATTTCTTAAAACCAATCACAAACATAATCCCTATAAAGGTAAATGGTTCATCCAGGGGCCTGATTTCTGTTTACCTAAGGTTGGACACCAAGACATTTGAAATAATTCAGGAATAAAGTAAGTGAATTTGCATAACATTTCGGGGGGCTTCTACTGCTTGATTGCTTCATACATTTTTTTTGCCATACTCTCATTTTTCAAATATCTACATTGAAGGTCGCAACTCCAATTTAACCTAGTTAGAATGGTCACAATAACGAAAAAAAGACCTTCTTGCTTAAAAGAGAATTACACAATACCAGAACTTTCAATTAAGTCCAGATAATGTACATTTGTATTGTCCTTATACTATGTACGCCTTTCAATTCGACCTTGAAAAGCTCTTACGCAAAATACATTTTATTTACGTCGGGCAAACGGCAACTATAGTTACAAAATCATTTCTTTCAAATAGATTGCTTTAGCTATAGGCACACAGTCTTCAGACAGAGTCTGTTTAAGTGTAACATTTCTTTCCTAATTTGGTTATTTATATGCAACAAAGTTGCATATTGCTAAGTTTCATTCTAATGTTGTCTGTCCTGTGTAACCCTGGCAGACTGATGATGGGAATGTGTGTCTGATTAGCACTCGGTAATGTGGTGGGAGACAGGTGGGGGGAGTGTGGCCTTCCTGTCACTGATTCTGTGTGATGAGATCTGGTCACCATGGCTCGTCACTCAATTCACCCCGACACACACCCCGACCAGGCTAATTGAGCATCACCACCCCTGTGCCCTTGCAATTACACGTTCACGCCAGAGATGGAATTTATAAATCTGTGTGTGTGTGTGTGTGTGTGTGT
>NC_045743.1:21585384-21587074 GCF_008692095.1 Etheostoma spectabile | reverse complement strand
GTGTGTGTGTGTGTGTGTGTGTGTAAAACGAATGTGTTAAACTGTGCCCTTGCAGATTGTAGGGCCAGTGGAGATCCAGGGCTTAGCCCTGGAATCCTGATATAAATCTAGTAGTAGAAGTACTTGTTGAACTTCACACTGTTGAAAACCAGTTTTTGTCTTCTTTAACACGCACTTAGTTGGCAGTTTATGTCCTAACTAATGCAGTAAAATATAACAGTCCTCCAGTATATTCATCATACGGTAGAAGTTACACTCCCTGAAAGGTGAACTGTATTTTATTAGGGATGCACCAACTGTTCTACAACCAAAATTATTCGCTTGAAAATAGCAAAATACGTTCTTGTGATGTCCAGCCGAGTTTTAAAAAAGACTTAATGCATTTTACCGAACAACTGCGATTTTATGACGCAACAAAAAGCCACCAGCATAGAGTAACCGGTGCACACACTTTACAAATGTCGGCAGTGTGGAAGCGCTATAAAAAAGTCAATATTGAATGATTATGAGCCTAGGTATTAGTCTGTTCCATGCAAAACCTACAGCGGAAAAAAAAGTTAAAAAAAAACAAAAAAAAACGCATTTGGGTTTTGGCTTTCTTACAAGTTATCATTGTATTTGGCTTTTCATTTCGGTGCATCTCTAAACTTTAGGTGTAAGATCAGTGGAGTACCCGTTGCTTTCTATAACCGGACTATTGAATGGCACAGAACTTTTACATTTCATTCAAATATGTTTAAATAGTACTATTCTTAAAGCATAAAAATTCAGAAACTTTTAAAGATGAATACCAAGTTCTGAGTTATTAAAGAAGAAGAAGACACTGAACTCTCACGATACATTTAGTCCCAAAACACTGGTAAGGATGCGTGACCAACACTATTTGAGAGAACAACAGTGTAGACCATGTGGTAAATGAAAGCCACACTATCATGAGTAACAGGCAGATGCCCTTGATCTAGTCCTACACAGCTGTTCCTTAGTGGCACTTGGTGCCAAGAAGAGGCCGAACCAGGATAGGGGTAATCTGTAAATCTGATGGAAAGAGATCTGTCGGATGGGAGCCTTTCAAAGACGAGTTTGGAGATCTCGGAGCGCGATGGAAGGAAACCCTATCCCTTTCAGAGGGAACGAGTTCACCATACCTTGGGAACTGTTTGATTGTCTTGCCGAATGTCGTGTGTGGGATTGATTTTCCACGTCGGTATGGAGCACAAGACAAACGCGTCCTGTCGGTCACATCAAACACATACAGGGACAAATAAAAACAGACACGCACTTCGGCATCTAGGTTGTCTATGCTAGGGATACTGTTAGGCCTATTTTGCCAAGCAAGTTATGTTTTTACAGGTTATTAAATTCAGACAGTAGTCACTTTCAAAAGGACCCTATCAACAACAATGTCTATTCATTATAAAATTGTATCTCTTGTACTGTTGATTGTCATGGTACACCGACCTGTCTGTTATACTGATTCATGCTGGACTTGATATTTATGTATTTTACATGACACTCTGATTGAACCAATCAGTGCAATAACAGTAATTAGTGTAAGTAAATAGTCTTATTTTGAGCTCCAACTTATCTAATAGAGAAAAGAATTAGATATGTTATTGCTTTATCACACATTTACACAAGCAGACGGATAGCATTTACGTTCTAGCCCACAGAAGAAGTCAGCAGGAGCCCC
>NC_045743.1:21579648-21585374 GCF_008692095.1 Etheostoma spectabile | reverse complement strand
ATATTCAGCTGTGATGTGTCTTAAAGCTAACATTACAGTCACTTTTCTTCAGAGGAGAAACGGAGGAATAGACTATATCTGTCCAACACATTCTCACTCCCATAGAGTAAAATACAGACGCTTTCTTTGGGGTTGTCATCAACGCTGAAAGTCTTCATTAACATCAGATCTAAACGCGCTTGGTCGGGACATTTGACGCAATTAAGATAAGGAAAAGATCGGTGGTGGGCTTCTGAAAGGTCCGTTCATGTGACACGCGGGACAAGAACGGGACAGTTGGGTTCAGGAATAGATTGTAGGGTGGGGTTATAAAACGAACGTTTTCAGGCTCAAAGACCTGTGTTGTTTGACCCGTCCACAGCTCTACACACACGGCATTTTCCCTCTTAATAATACGTCATCTCTTACAGCGCAGCGGTCAAGCTGACGCTCTGCACGGTGCGTTCCATTTTCTAAAGCAGGGGTCTTCAACAGGGGGTCCGTGACCCCTAGGGGGTCCGCGGAGGTACTGCATGGGGGTCGCGAAAGTTTTGGTTGATTAGACTTTTTTTTATATTCCCCCCCTGCAATTTTTTCCACTAATTGAAATGTCTTTAAATACACATTAACATGAATTCAACACACTGTAGTAAACAGATAAATGGAGGCAGAAGATGTCTTTCAGTCATCAATGCATGAATATATGAACCTGTGTATTATTTGAGTATCTTAGTATTGAATGCACAATAACAAGTTACATTTACACATGGCACTATAGGACCAGTTTTATATAACACAATTTTAAGTTTGGGGGTCCTTGGCCTTGAAAACGTTGAAGACCCCTGCTCTAAAGGCAGATTTTTGCATTGTATTTTACTATTTGGGATGAGAACAGGTTGATCTGTCGCTTTTTTGCTTGTTACCGTCTTGGTTTCTTGACATAACTGTGGTTCTATTACTGTAACAAAAGATGGGAACGCAACATTTTTGCATGGCCTGGGTGGCTAAGCCTCCCCTCCCCCCCTTTCATTCCATCCTAGTGATATCCCTGGTCAATACACATGCTGTCAAAAGCATTTGTGTGACAGAAAATGTTTTAAATTCAACACATCCTCATACCTAAACCATAGTATTGCCTGGCTTGGGGACAAAACTCTTTTTAAATGTATTGAGAGATTTTGCTGGCTGTGGGGACGCTGGGTCCGAAGCTGACTGGGGCTGGCAGTTGAGGTGGTAGCTCCGATGATGGCTGAGCAGGCAATGGAGGTGCTGGGTTGGTGGAGGAGGTGCTGGGTCTGAGGAAAAGCTGAGCTGGCAGAAGGTTGTGAAGTTGAGTATTTCTAGAACAGACAGATCAGTAACACGACAAGAAACTAGAATGTAAATGGTGAACTGATGAAATTGCAACAATCAGGCCGGGAGAGGAAAATCAGATTGGTCTTTAAAGGCAGATGGGGAGCAGATGAGATGCAGGTGCGCTGATTAGGGATTGGTGCCAGGTGTGGGAAGAGAGCAGCAGGAGGGGGGCGTGTCCACTCACTGTGAAGAGTGAAGGTGAGACACAGAAAACTACAACACAGCAACCATACTGCATGTGTAACAAAGTCACATCACTGATGGGGTCAACAGTGTTGCCGTATTAAATTGGACTCCAGCTGAAGTTTATTTAATTTATACATCCTTGACATATGTATAATCCTAACAGTAATATATAGGTTATATTGCAATCTCTCAGTCCTACATGTAGGTGTACCTACTATAATCCTAATAGTACTATATAGGCTTGTATTGCAATCTCTTAGGACTACAGGTAGGTGTACCTATATTTAAATAAACACACTGTAGCAGAGTTTACACAGTGTTTTTTTTATTTTACTCATGTTTTTTTCGCGAGTCAGAGTCAGGCAACAGCTGCAAGGGCCACACTGACTCAAAAAACTGCGTACACGAGGTCGGACCAGACGTGAGGTCTTTTGCAGCCGACGCTCACGTTCAAATTGATAAATGCCGAGCCTTGCATGGGATTTGGTGTACACCCGCCCTACGCCTGATTTAGGTCAAACGCACGTTTCATAAGTGAGGGCCAGCAAGATGTTCCAGGCTGCAGGAAAAAAAAAATTAGTTAATCTTTAACTACAGTTATTGTGTGTTTGGTAATCTATGCAGTAGCCTACTGTACCTGTGTAGACAGACAGTGACGGAAAACTGAAGCTTCTGCTTATGTGCTGTTTCCCTAAGCAGTCTTTGTGCACACGTTATGAGCTCAGCTAGCTACAGCTATCATCTGTACGGTGATACCCTGGTGGACACACACTTTTGAAGGATAAGGCTGGTGTAATCTTATTCCTATTGTCAACAAATCCTAATATGTGTAAAAGCATTCTGTAATATATGTTCATCCCTGGAGAACGAAAGCAGACCTGAAGCTGGGCGGGTAGGGAAAGGTCAGTTTGGGGCAATTTATAAAAAGTATTTGGTATGAGTCATTCATAAGGTCAATGTGTGAGCTAGTGTGCATGCTTTCATTACATTGTATGTGAAAATAGACTCCACATCAAAGGAAGAAAGGTAAGACAACCAACCCACAGCCTACTGTGGCAGGATGGCTTGCAAAAAGTAAGGAAAGCGATGAAAACCTATCTGTTTATCACAGCGAGGCTGGAAACGTATAACAAAGGCTCAAAATGTCAGATATGAGCACATGACAACAATAAATCCAGAGCGAGTTTCCCATTTGCAATAATTGGCCTCCTGATAGTAAACACTTGTGAAACGTGTAACCAAATGCCCGTGCTGTTGTGAACCGCATGCCACAAAGCATACATCATGTTTTGTCAACACAATGCTGGGAGAGGAGGTCAGGGGTTACGCAAACTAATAGGATGATGGAGGGCCAACCGCCGCTGTATTTGATGTGAAGTAAAGGCAAATATATGAAAATAGGAGGAAAGTGAGAATAATTGCAAGCTCAGGCCGAGAGTGCTGCGTGGGTTCATTAAGGCGGATGGATCCAGCTGCTCCTGTGTCTTCTGTTTGGCTTTAAACGCTGTCATCTTCTAATGGGGATTACCTCTTTTTCTCCGGTTCTCTCGTCAGGCATGTCGGCTGCTGGGTTTTTGTGCTCGCCTCAGCAGAAACCAAACCATTGGACTGAGAAATGGAAGAAAACTCTGCTTTTAAAAGGTCGAAGTGAACTTAGAAGAGCCCTGGTACATAAACAGGGATCTTTCCTGTGTTCCCGCAGTCCCTGGGCAGGTGAGTCTCGATATAAACTAAAATGATAAGAGATTGGTAAATCTTTGCAGTTCCCTTCGCAAAAAAGGGACATGGATAATTCAAATGCAGTTTGCTGTTAAATATTGGTTCCACCACTGTGGAGTTCAACGCATTCTCACTCCCATCAGGTCAGGTGCTTTTTATTGTTGACAGGATCACAATATATTGTAAGCAAACAAGCAGACAAGGCACAAGGCATGCAGCTGAAGACACAGGGTAACGTTAGCTTAAAGGCTGAAAGCATGCAGCTAAAGACACAGGATAACGTTAGCTTACAGGCTGAAAGCATGCAGCTAAAGACACAAGGTAACATTAGCTTACAGGCTGCAAGCATGCAGCTAAAGACACAGGGTAACAGTAGCTAACAGGCTATTAAAATGAAGTTAAAGATACAGGGCCACATTAGCTTACCAGCTAAAGACACAGGGTAATGTTAGCTTACAGGCTGGTAGCATGCATCTAAAGACACAAGGTAACATTAGCTTACCAGCTGGTAACGTACAGCTAAAGACACAGTGCAACATTAGCTTACAGGCTGGTAGCATGCAGCTAAAGACACAGGGTAACGTTACCTTGTAGGCTGGAAGCATGGCAGCTGAAGACTCAGGCTGTGTCTCAAATCGCGCACTTCCCTTAGTGCACTTACAGAAGTACACTTCGTGCACTACGTACTTCTTGCATAGTGCGTAATTTTGACAGATGTGTTGTCTCAATCGCGCACTTCCATGTGCACTTCCCGAAATGACGATCACATTTCATCCCTTCTTCTTCTGTACAATTGGGAATTTCACCTCGGGAGAGCGTTCCAGTCTGCTATTGTGTTTCGCGAAAAATTATTCCTGCTTTGTTTTTGTATTTTAACAAAAAAAAAGTGATTATTTGCTCCGTGTCACGCCAGGATGACGATTGCAACACCGCGTCATGTCACCCCCCCATTAGCTGAAAACAGTACCCACAACTGTATCGTAATATTCGTTCTTGTTACTGCACTCTTAATTCATTAATTATACCTATCTTTGCAGTCCACTCTTTATGTATATGCTTATGTTTCTGCTCTAAAAATAAGTAAAATAATATTCATTCATTACGTTACTGTTCATTTTAATGCTCAACGGTTTCATGAGGACATCCTTTGTGCCCATAGATAAGACTGTTGTTATGAGCATTAACCATCACACTTACCTAATAGACAAACCATCATTACATCTTTTATATAAGTTGTATTTTGTTTCTAAATGGTCTTCATACAGTGACAATACAATAGAGAAAGCAGAGGTAGAATTGACATTTAAATAACCCATTCCTTTATATTCATTATATCCTTGCTACAGTCATGCAACGTGTAATACAAAGAATAACAAGTTATACTTTTAATATAATTTTATTTAAAAATGTCTTGTAGTTCTGCAGGCTCGCCCCAGGCCGTAGCTAGTCTGATGGGGACAGGGACATGAGGGGGGGACTTCAGACTCTCCAGGGGATCCTTCTACGGTCTGATGGCCATCGTTGCCCCTAAATGACAGCCCTCTATTCCTCGTTTGTCCCTGAAGAGACGGGTTATACAGGATAATCATCAGGTGGAGGCAGTATAAACAGTATATACATCAGGTGGAGGCAGTATAAACAGTATATACACATCAGGTGGAGGCAGTATAAACAGTATATACATCAGGTGGAGGCGGTATAAACAGTATATACACATCAGGTGGAGGCAGTATATACAGGATCTACATCAGGTGGAGGCAGTAACAGCAGATACGTTTTAACATTAGCGTTACGCTACTGTTAAAGTTCCCGGCAGACAATCAGCTGATCGCTATTTTGCTGAGCTAACGCTCACATCAGATTATGAACACCTTGTTAAGATCATACATCTAACACTAAAATCGTCTACAATGGGACGAAAGTTTAACACAAACAACAGTATACTACAACACATGTAACGTTAGCTTATAACTTATTTGCTAATATGGTTAAACTGCCGCTGTTAGTTAGCTAAGGTTGGCTTGCTAGCACGTCAAATTACGAGACTAATAAACGTTAATTCATGGTATAAAAATTATTATCGACTGTAAAATTAACCAAATATACATTTACAAGGGGCTTATATGTATAGCAAAAAGACTCACGTTCAACTTTGTATTGCTCCGTTGGTCTCGCTATCGCGTCTTCGGCCGCCGCTATCAAGTTTTTCAACGGTTGTTAGCTCCGCCCCTTCCGCTACGTAGCCAAGATGGCGACCGTTGAGTGTGGAAAGTGTCCATCGGTCCGCACTCAACTGTCTGGACGTTTTGAGTGCACCATCCGGGTACTTTAAGTGCACTGCATTTGACGCACTTCGACAATGTGAACGCACTATGTACTCAAATAGTTAGTATTTAGTACAGAAGTGCGCGATTTGAGACACAGCCACAGGGTAATGTTAGCTTACAGGCTGATAGCATGCAGCTAAAGACACAGGGTCACGTTAG
>NC_045743.1:21578923-21579638 GCF_008692095.1 Etheostoma spectabile | reverse complement strand
GATAGCATGCAGCTAAAGACACAGGGTCACGTTAGCTTACAGGCTGATAGTATGCAGCTAAAGACACAGGGTAATGTTAGCTTACAGGCTGTGCGCATGCAGCTAAAGACACAGGGTAACAATAGCTTACCAGCTGGTAGCATGCAGCTAAAGACACAGGGTAATGTTAGTTTACCGGTAGCCTGTAGCTGCAATTTTCCAGACACCATGGCAACTGCTTGAGTCCGAGATGACGGAGAAACAGAACTGGAAAACAGTTTCCTTCTCTGTCAGTTATGTAGTAAAGTTATGTAACAAACAACACGGAAAAGCATGATGGCTCTGACTAGACATGGTGAACCCCGCCCACTGTGCCGGCAATTGGATTTCGTCCTGCATCTTGATCTGGAAACCTTTATGTTTAATTCTCCTGCTTCAGTTCACAATTTTGCGGCAACCAATCACAAACTGGGTTATCCACCCGGCGAGCCACTGGCAGGTTTAACACGATGACAGTAGAAAAGCAGTTTCTTGTTTACATTCAACATGGCGGCGGCCACCGAACACCACCAAAGCACAGCAATCCGTTGATGCCGCTGTCGCTTCTACGTCACCTGGACCGTTGGTCTGATTGGTTGAAGGACTATCCAATTGCGTACATTGAGTCGTTGGTCACGCCTCTTGTGCAGAGAACATACAGAGCAGACCCCCCAGACCAATGCTCAATCTCAAATCT
>NC_045743.1:21577184-21578913 GCF_008692095.1 Etheostoma spectabile | reverse complement strand
GGCTTGGTCTGGTTATAGCCAGACTAAGCTCCGACAGGACTCCATGGTGGATTTAGGTGCCCCTCGTTAAACTCATGTTGCATTCAATTGCACCTGGTAAAAACTGGTAGACGCTGAGAAACTCAAAGTCAGTTGTAAAGTACCTTCTGCCAGATAGTGGCTCTTGATGTGGCTTGCCGGCACTGTTGAACATATTGAATTGTGGGTGTGGAAAATCGTGACACTCCTAATTTGCGTGCAAGGCATGAAGTTGCTTGAAGTCATCTGTTTGCTGACGTTGTTGTGGGGAGGCTTGGGTAGGGAATCCACCGTAGCATCCAGGACACTACAGACTCTCTTTAGGTCCTAAAGGAGAGGAAGAAAGTAACAGGGTTGGAGGGAGGGGTGAATGAAAGGACAGGCTTAGGTGGGTATTTTTTAGGAAGGCCAGAAGAGTGGTTGAGGTGTGGCCCTGCTCCTGAAATTATGTATCTTTAATCAAATTGTATCCACCACTTTATTGATATTGGTTTCAATAATTCATGTCCTGCAATAGAGCAAAAGCCCAATCCTTTTTTAGAAATCCATTTGTTTCATACAGTGAATCTGCTATTTTGTTTTACTGTTTCCTGGCAACACAAGCATTAAGGTGATAAGGGCTGAAATGCCAAGGTATTTCCAAATGAGGTGCATTGGTTTATATTTGTGTTTGTGTGTGTATGTGTGTGTGTAGCCTTGAATGGTAATGACACCCTTGTCTTTGACGACTTTTACCATTGTGGCTGCTCATTAAAATGACAAATGTGCAACGCAAACAATTGATTACCACTGCTTTATTGTTGGTGTGTAATGTCTCTGTTGGTGGAGAGAATCGGTTTGTTACGAGAGCTTGGGTCTCCGTGCCACAGCTCAAGTAATTGAAGAGGATAAACTGTTGGAGTGTGAACTGGAACACAATACACACCTTACAGAAACACAAAGACTGTGAGTGAGCACAGTGGGAGGTTTTCTTAGAGGCAAACGTACTTTTGAGCATTTTCTGCCCAAGCTGGTGCAACGCCTGTGATTGCTCCATTTGTCTTATTTTACTGTACAGTAAACAGTCCTAAAGTCAGTAAATGTGCCAATAATTCAAAGCCAGTGCTGCTTTAAAAAAAAACTTGGGATAGTCTGGCATACAATAGAGCTCTTACATCATGAGAGATGCAGAATGAGCTCTCAAACAATGTCACGTCTAAAGCATTAACAGTACATTTACCAGGACATGACTCTAAACGGCCCCCGACCCCATTGTTTTTCAATTTACTTTCTCACCACAAAAGGACTGGGTGATGACACATTACATCACGGAGATTGGGTGATGTAATCTAGGTGTACAATATAAGGAGAATATTAATGAATTGTGATTAGGCTTGACTGTTGGTACTTTCACAAAATATTACCCCAATGAGAGTTTCGACACTTCCTTTTCTGTAATGCAACGTTTAAAACCAGGAAAGGCAACATTTGTGTGACACAATATTACACTATCCATATTTAAGACCATATCTATATTGCCAAGCCTTAACTTAGTAGTACTTTGAGCGAAATGCTAAGGTCTGCATGCTAACATGCTCCCAATTGCAACACATACCTGCTGTTATTTATCATTACATGACATTTAGGTGATGCTTTTATCCAAAGCGACTTACAATTGCTGTTTATGTCACAGATTGCACATCACGGAGCAACTAGGGGTTAAGTGCCTTGC
>NC_045743.1:21575587-21577174 GCF_008692095.1 Etheostoma spectabile | reverse complement strand
ACACATTGGTTGATGTATCGCAGTGGGAATCAAACCAACACCAAAGGCGTGGGTCATTTCCACTGCGCCATCACTAGGCTCCCCTGTGCTAATATTAGCTAATTAGCAATGTACAATGGATGCTGATGATGATGTAATTTGTTTTCGTACATACTTGTTCAAACAGTGTTGCACTATTTGACATTTTTGAACCAGTGATGGTGCTAAATGAAAAGTCATGGCGTCCACAAATAGACAACGACCGAAGAGAAAGGGAAGAAGATGGAAAGAATAAAGTACCAAATGAGCAGAAATGTATCAAAGCAGACTGAGAAAGATGTGTAGAAGTAGAAAGGGTTTCTTCCCTCTTTTCCTTCTCCTCCCTTTCTTTTATCTCACATGTCTCTCTGGCTACCTCAGTCTCTGTATTCTCTCTCTGTCCTTTCTTTCACTTCAAAGAGGGGCTGGAATTACAAGCTGGAACAGACGGATGTACAGCTCATTCATAATGAATGACGGCCCAGTTTAATGACTCCGACCACTCAGACACCCCCTGTCGCCCAGCTCCTCCTTCTCTACCTCCTTCCAGGCTCGGGCCTGTGAACACGGGCTAATGATGTCACCTTTGGCTCCCGGGAGGACACGCATAAGCCCCATTCCTCTGTTTGCTTTAATCATACATTATCTTAAATGCCTTCATCCAGCTGATAGATAATTAGGACAGGGATGCCATTGGCTGTCTGCGACTCCGGCTCATAAACAAGGGACCAACGGGGCTGCAGTGTAAGGGAGAACGACAAGACACAATAAGACAAAAGGGGTGGCTGGCCGTGGACGACAGCAATGGAAGGAGAAATAGAAGAAAGGAGAGGAGGGAGACTGTCAATCAGAGTGTAACAGATTGACAGATGAGGGTGTAAAAAGAAGGGGAAAAAAAGCAGAAAGAGGAGCAGAGAGCAAATCTATCAGTTTAATGACCGAGAGCAGCCCTCTCTGTTCTTTGGAGGACGATCAGCGCGGTGACCTGCCTGCTGTTAGCGTTAGCTGCCAGTGACAGATGAGCCATCGGGATAAATTGCACCCACCGCGGTCTAACGCTAACTACGCCCCTCAAGACTACTGTAGCCTACAGTATGATGCGGACTGGGGCAGTCAATCTGCACCATGTTTATCACTTTTTATGAAAAATGCAGTAGGGAACAAAGAGCCCTATTACCTCAGACAGTCCCTTACTGATACAACCATTGGAGGGTCTAGGATCACTGCTTTAGGGGGGTCTGGCACACTTTTAATTTTTTTTTTTAAATCCACTGTGCTATCTGTGCATTCTAATATCATTTTGGACCATTATGACAAGGGAAAACCCTGAACTATGTAGCTAGAAATACACCAACAGTTCTGAGAAAACTTCCTTCAACGCGGATCCACAGGGCCATTACGACAAAGAGGAGGTGGTTTTACACATGAAATCAGATATTTATCTATGCATCAGCAGACATTTCCAAATTTGCAATGTGATCTCCCTGACTTGAAAGTCCTATATGTTAACGACCATACCAAAAATGTATGTATTTTGTCAACTGTATAAGTTATGATTATTTCTTCACA
>NC_045743.1:21574113-21575577 GCF_008692095.1 Etheostoma spectabile | reverse complement strand
CTCCCAAGACATATGAGAAGTGTTTTAGAATGGAAAATGACTTATGTATTACTTCTCTGTCTGTTATATCAATACATATCTGGAAGATTCATGTTCCATTTTATTTATTAATTTGTCTTTAAGGCCATTTTTAACATGCAAGTGACCTCACTGCAACCCAAATATTATAATAACCCAGTTTGTCCTAAAAAAAATGATGTTCATATCTTGACTGTAGACAACAGGGTTGATGTTTTACAAGCTTTTTTATAAAATAAATCCAGACGGACAATAAACTGTAAAAATGGCCTCAGGCCTCAGAAGGTTAAAAATAAATTAAAGTTGTAGTGCGTAAATTCTGTGGTCCCTATGAGGAACTCTAAGTAATGACAACAAAGCTGTTGTAAGCAACGTGGGCGCTGGACCATCTTAGAATTTACGTGTCCATGACCCTAATATGATGTTGGCAATATAAGATATTACTGGTGTGCAATTGATGAGCTATGCTTATATTATGCATATTATTTCAGTGTTGCTGTGGCACAGTGGGACAAGAGATTGCTTCCAACTCCAATCAAAAAAACTTAAATTTTCTTTTTTTGAGGATCCATGAAAGGAAACACCTTCAAATGTCTAAAATCAATTTGATATACCAATTTGATCGCAAAACAGCATGTGACATCATCACCACAGGTTTTTATTGGCTTTAAAGCCGTTGAACACACTTTCACCAGATTTATTCACATGAGTTTTTTTTTTTTTTTTAACTTCAGATAATTCGATTGATAAGTGGATGGAAACTTAGCTACAGTCTGGGTTTCTGCTTACAGTAAATGCTTTAGATTGCCACGTGTTGTCATGTCATTGAGATCCGTTGCTTTCTCTCAGCTCGTAGCGTGACATTGTTTCCAGTTCCTGTTTAAACAGTATTAGCATTAGTCTTAACTGTAAAAAAGTGAATTTGCAAGTTGATGTTTGAGTTTTTGTGTGTGCCGTAGTTTGCAGAGGGTCAGGACTGACCTATGAATAACTTAACCATTTTCCTTTTACCACAAAGGAATGTACTACTTTTGAATCTATACCATGGGTTTAATTGGTTATCTTCCTGAAGCTTTGAAGCAGTAATTTAAATCTTTGACCCATATAGTATGCCCTCTACTCAGCCACAGAAAAGTGCTTTCAGACATCCATCTCATGGCAAAACAAATCAACAGTCCACACAAGCAATGGCACACAGCTGCCCAACACAACCAAACAATCAGTCTCTATTTGGGTCTGCGGGTGCCGCCGACTCGGAGATTGATTTTGAACAACATCTGAGATGGTTACATACGACCTTTCCTCTCCACTTCATGGCTGATGATATACGCGGTCATCAGGTAGGCCCCTCCGACCCTCTGAGAGCCCATATCCTTTGAAACACAGAGCCTGATTGCCCTCAAGAACACACACACACACACACACACACACACACACACACACACA
>NC_045743.1:21568320-21574103 GCF_008692095.1 Etheostoma spectabile | reverse complement strand
CACACACACACACACACACACACACACACACACACATGCATACACATTGTGGCCTTGGGGGAAATGAGAGTGAGAGTCAGATCACTCTATCTTGCCGTGTCTTCCCTGGGACATGTAGGCTCTTTCGCCAAATCCCAAATGGGACATTCGCTCTGTGTGTCTGTGTGTGTGTCTGTGTGTGTGTGTGCGTGTGTGCGTGTGAAGCCGAAGCTCAATGTGTCACCTTCCCAAATGACTTTGAAACAATGGTCTCTCTTCTCCAGGGATATAGAATAGAAGTTTGTAAAACTGATGGTGTATATGACCCTCATATGTTGGCGATATCAGATATCCAATTATTGGTATGCCATTGATGATGACAGTTTCAATGACAACAAGTTGTCTTTTTAATTATATTATAGTTGCAAATTGACTTTGCATCAACATATTTACCCTTTCTGTCTATTATTTGTACACATGTAACACATGTTGTAGCTTAGTAACAAAATCATTATCTTCCTATTTTACAGCATGTACCTAAAATTTGCTTTGTGATTTTTTTTTTTCTTCAATTTTTTTTAACACATTTTGGCACAAAGTTTACCAATATTGAGCCTAAATGGGCCCCATTCATACGTGGATGACCGAATTATGAATATTGATGATTTTACATAGGTCTGGATTTAATGGCTTGTAGAAGTTTAAATTTAAAATGTATCTGGAACTGTTGTCAGACTAACACGTCTTCAAACCCCAAACCTGTCAAAGTGCAGCTCCATCACCAAACCCACCAGACTCCATGTAAATAATCACTACTTATAACGTGTATAGAGCAGCATATCTCCACCAGACTCCATGTAAATGATCACTACTTTTAGCGTGTATAGAGCAGCATATCTCCACCAGACTCCATGTAAATAATCACTACTTTTAGCGTGTATAGAGCAGCATATCTCCACCAGACTCCATGTAAATGATCACTACTTTTAGCGTGTATAGAGCAGCATATCTCCACCAGACTCCATGTAAATAGTCACTACTTTTAGGATGTATAGAGCAGCATATCTCCACCAGACTCCATGTAAATAATCACTGCTTTTAGTGTGTATAGAGCAGCATATCTCCACCAGACTCCATTTAAACAATCACTACTTTTAACGTGTATAGAGCAGCATATCTCCACCAGACTCCATTTAAACAATCACTACTTTTAACGTGTATAGAGCAGCATATCTCCACCAGTCTCCATGTAAATAATCACTACTTCTAGCGAGTATAGAGAAGCATATCTCCACCAGTCTCCATGTAAATAATCACTACTTCTAGCGAGTATAGAGAAGCATATCTCCACATGTAAGTGGGTGAATTAAGAGTTTCTTCCAACCAGACCAGAGTGGTGATTGTTGGAACAGTGCAAAGATGAACCAAGACGGCTTTTGGTAGTTTAATTTTATTTCTGTCCGCTTTGAAGTGTGTTTTACGATGATCATTTAACGGTTAGATTGAATGGAGTCTGGTACAAAAAGAAAAAAATCGTACTCTTTAGCTAAAAGATCTATCTCTGTAGGGATCCTTTCCATAATGTTGTCAGATACTTAGACAAATAATCTGTCAGTGGCAAAACCAGAACTTTTAGGTGACGCAAATTGCCCATAATGTAAACTAGCAGCTTGTTTTGGTCTTGCTTTATACTGTGCCAATTTAAAAGAGATTATTGTTACCATCAGTCACTTAGACACTAAAACATGTAAATAATATGGTCTAGTTAAGTTACCCTTTAAGGGAAGATTAGGTTTGGGAAGTTATTATCATCGCTAACCTAGGGTTAAATTTAAGGGAAAAAAACAGCAGCTGAATCAATGACATGTTTTTTTTTGCGAAAAAAAAGTTATTTTTTTATGGTATTATGTTCTACGTTCTTTTTCATCTATGCACAATGGAGCCGTTATAAAAACACTAAGATGATCAAAGAGACAGAACAAGAAAAGCAGATAGATAAATCACACAGAAAACATCTCAAAAGCACAGACTGATTTATGTATTTTTATCTTTACGGTCAAGTTGACCATAAAGATAAAAATACATAAATCTCATGTCATTTGGGGCACATTGTGGATAAAGAACAGCAATAAGACATTTGCTGTGAAAGCCGACCTATAATGACACTCCGGGTACGCGATGTGGAAGCCAATGCAGTGTACGTACAGTAGTAAATACACTGTCTTGTAAATAACACCCCATTGATGTGTGACTCCTCTGTCTGCTTCTGCTGGGGGGGTGCAGAGGCGAGCACATATTTAACCCTGAGGCGGTAAATGTTGGCATCGTGTCGAGGGGAAGTAAAGAGAAGAAAAGGGCCGCCTGCTGAATTATTGAAAGCACGGGGGACATTTCAAGAACAAAAGAGTCCCCTCAGATAAATGCCACCTCGACCTGCTTCCCTGGAGAGGATGGTTATCAGTCAGCCTTCCCACAATGCACCTCGATGCATACAAGCACATGCACAAAGACTATGGGACACAGCAATATTCCAACCCCGCTGCTTGGAGTGTTGCCAGCTTAGCAACTTTAGCACTAGATTTGGCAACTTTTCAGCCCCATGAGCTGCTTTTTATTTTTTTTACATAAATCCAACAAGTGATGGGGACTTTCTGTAGAGAAGACGCCAGTAGCAAGCATGCGAGGTCTTTCTCTCTTGAGACCGCCAAACATGACCCTCTCTTTTCTGGGGTCCGTTTCAGAGAGCAGCTTTGGGGAAAACTCTGAGTTAGTTAACCCTGAGATGAGGGAAGATGTTTCAGAAAGAGAGGTTAATCAAACCTGAGAGAGAGGGGGAACTCCGGCCCGTTTCAGAAAGAGAGGTCACGTCACCTCAGAGGCAGTTACTATGGTAACCGAGTCTGTGTACCTAGCCTGGTCAGGAGCAGGTTCTCTTCTCTGTCTCCTCCCTCTGACACAGCGCACTCTCATCACCTCATTCATTCATTCATTCATTCATTCATTCATTCAGTCTGTATCAGTCTCCTCCCTCTGACTCAGCACTCTTTCATCTCCTCATTCATTCATTCATTCATTCATTTATTCATTCATTCAGTCTGTATCAGTCTCCTCCCTCTGACACAGCGCACTCTCATCACCTCATTCATTCATTAATTCAGTCTGTATCAGTCTCCTCCCTCTGACCCACCACTCTTTCATCTCCTCATTCATTCATTCATTCATTCATTTATTCATTCAGTCTGTATCAGTCTCCTCCCTCTGACTCAGCACTCTTTCATCTCCTCATTCATTCATTCATTCATTCATATATATATATTAATTCAGTCTGTATCAGTCTCCTCCCTCTGACTCAGCACTCTTTCATCTCTTCATTCATTCATTCATTCATTCATTCAGTCAGTCTGTATCAGTCTCCTCCCTCTGACTAAGCACTCTTTCATCTCCTCATTCATTCATTCATTCATTCATTCATTCAGTCAGTCTGCATCAGTCTCCTCCCTCTGACTCAGCACTCTTTCATTTCCTCATTCATTCATTCAGTCTGTATCAGTTGATGAAGAAGCCGTATGACTTCCCAGGGAGTTAAACATACGTCGGGAGATGATATTGGGGCCCCGACTATAGATGTTTTTTCATAACTTCCTACTTGAGCGGTATGGTTTTTCTTCCCAGTCTATCAGTTATGCATCCTACATAACCTTATCCGTCCTCATATCACTGACACCACCCATCGTGGACATGCTCTACATCCCAGCACATTCTTTGGGTTGCATTACGTTTTTTGCATCTTTACATTGACATTAACAAAGGTAATGTGGAGCACATTAGCAAAGCACCATCAGAAGAGTGTGACTCGCTCTGAAACGTTTTTTAAATGTTGTTGTAGTGTTCCCTGGACACAAACCAGTAAGATACATTATAAAGGAGTTCCAGAGGATTGCAGATGAGTGGCCCTTTGAAATAAAAGATTATGAATCCTAATTCTGTAAATGATGGTGCTGCCGCCTCAGAAGGGGATTTTTAATTTATTTAGTATTATTATTATTCTTTATTAATCCCACTTACACTCTGTTGTTATTACACACAGGCCTGAATTACACACACACATGCTCAGGATATATGCTTGCACTAATGGAGAGATGGCATAGTGGAAAGGCGCCCTGAGGGGTTCGGTGCCTTGCTCAAGAGCACCTTGGCAGTGCCCAGGTCACTACCAGGCCACCATCATACTTTGGTCCGTACGGGGGACTTGAACCACTGACCCTCCGGTTCCAGCCCAACTCCCTACAGACTGAGCTTCTGCCACCCTCCCTAGTAGGCTTAGGAATTTTTGCCCACACCTAAATGAATCATAGGTTCAATAACATTTAACCAGTGATGTTATACGTATGATTAAATATGATATTAATGCACTATATAATACACTTATGCATTACTCTAGCAACACTTTTCGCCCACGCAAATTCCCTCTCTTTTGCACCAGCTGCTTTGTTGCTTTTAATGTATGTTCAAACTCGCTGTATGTGAGTATTTCCCCTGACCAGTTTGTTTGTGGTTGTTGCCATGGTGAATTGTAGTATCATGGCTCCATTCATGCGGCTTTTTTATTATGGTGGTGCACAAGCTTAACTCTGAGTCAACCTACTCCAAGTCGATTGAACCAACTCAAATCAGCTGTTTTGGAACCGAAAACTCAGAGTTTCCATCTCAGGGTGGATCAGCTCAGAGTTCAGGGTTAGACTCAGAGTTTCAGGGTTAGCTACTTTTAGCTAACTTTTGCTAGCTACTTTCACTGGAAAAGAGCTGGCAACACCGGCTGCTTGCTGTGTGAAATCTATCCATCCGCCTCTCCATTTTCCCCACCTTCCTTTTCAGTCTTCCTCTTCCATGGTCAAACTACTGAATGTCTTTGTTCCACCTCAACTTATTCCTTATTACAGAGCTGCCAACTTTTCCAAAAACCTTGGAGTGAGATTTGGGGGGGCAATCAATATTTTGCCGCGTACAAAGCAATTTCTTTGGCTCTTTCAGCAGGGTTTAAATTGGGATTTGTTATATTTGGGGGGATAGGGGGCTCTCCCTAGGGGGGTCTGGGGGTATGCCCCCCAGGACATTTTTTTAAAAAATAAACCTTTAAATGGCACTTTCTGGAGAGTTTGTGTAAAAAAATGAGAAATAAGTCTTACATGATATGTGCCAAAACTGGGGGTTAAGAGCTTTGCATTGTGTTTAGTTCAACAGGTATTAGGGCATTTAAGGGCGGCTGTGGCTCAGTGGTAGAGCGGTTGCCTGCCAATCGGATGGTTGGTGGTGTGGATCCCCGCCCCTGCAGTCATTGTCGAAGTGTCCTTGGGCAAGACACTGAACCCCGAGTTGCCCCCGTGTGCGCCATCGGAGTGTGATGTGTGTGAGTGTTTATCTGATGAGCAGGTGGCAACTTGTACGGCAGCCCGGCCACAGTGTATGAATGTGTGTGAATGGTGAATGTTTCCTGTAGATGTAAAGCGCTTTGAGACAGTTGTTAAGACTGGAAAAGCGCTATATAAATACAGCACATTTGCAATTCATATATACATTATTAACTTCTTATGATATAAGAACTGACCCAGACAATGTGCCAAACATAATGAACCACATGAAGAGCAGTAGCAATGTCAGCAACAGCTGAGGAAGATTTGGGTCTGTGGTGAACAGGTCCAGGAGTCCCTGGTGTAGGGACCATGGACCCAAAGTTAAATTAATCTTTCATCTTTGAAATAAAGATATCAATCAATCAATCAATCAAATCAAATGTTGAGGGGTCA
>NC_045743.1:21549694-21568295 GCF_008692095.1 Etheostoma spectabile | reverse complement strand
GTGTGGTGTGTTAAAACGAATGTGTTAAACTGTGCCCTTGCAGATGTAGGGCCAGTGGGAGATCAGGGCTTCGCCGGAATCCTGATATAAAATTAGTAGTAGAAGTCTTGTTGAACTTCACACTGTTGAAAAACCAGTTTTTGGTCTTCTTTAACACGCACTTAGTTGGCAGTTTATGGATAAATAATGCAGTAAAATATAACAGTCCTCCAGTATATATCATATACGGGAAGTTACACTCCCTGAAAGGTGAACGTATTTTATTAGGGGATGACACCAAAGTTCTACAACCAAATATTCGCTTGAAAATAGCAAAATCGTCTTGTGATGTCCAGCCGAGTTTAAAAAAGACTTAATGCATTTTACCGAACAACCTGCGATTTTATGACGCAAACAAAAAGCCACCAGACTAGAGTAACCGGGCACACACTTTACAAATGTCGGCAGTGTGGAAGCGCTATAAAAAAAGTCAATATGAATGATTATGACTAGGTATTAGTCTGTTCCATGCAAAATACAGCGGAAAAAAAGTTAAAAAAAAACAAAAAAAAAACGCATTTGGGTTGGCTGGTTCTTACAAGTTATCATTGTATTTGGCTTCTTTCGGTGCATCTCTAAACTTTAGGGGTAAGATCAGTGGAGTAACCGTTGCTTCTATAACCGGCACTATTGAATGGCACAGAACTTTTACATATGCATTTCAAATAGTTTAAATAGTAATATCATTAAAGCATAAAAAATCAGAAACTTTAAAGATGAATACCAAGTTCTGAGTATAAAGAAGAAGAAGACACTGAACTCTCACGATACATTTAGTCCCAAACACTGGTAAGGATGCGTGACCAACACTTGAGAGACAAACAGTGTAGACCATGTGGTAAATGAAAGCCCACTATCATGAGTAACAGGCAGATGCCCTTGATCAGTCATACACAGTGTTCCTTGTGGCACTTGGTGCCAAGAAGAGGCGAACCAGGATAGGGGTAATCTGTAAATCTGATGGAAAGAGATCTGTCGGATGGGGGCCTTTCAAAGACGAGTTTGGAGATCTCGGAGCGCGATGAAGGAAACCTATCCCTTTCAGAGGGAACGAGTTCACCATACCTTGGGAACTGTTTGATTGTCTTGGCCGAATGTCGGTGTGGGATTGATTTTCACGTCGGTATGGACACAAGACAAACGCGTCTGCGGTCACATCAAAACTACAGGGACAAATAAAAACAGACACGCACTTCGGCATCTAGGTTGGTCTAGCTGGATACTGTTAGGCTATTTTGCCAAGCAAGTTATGTTTTACAGGTTATTAAATTCAGACAGTAGTCACTTTCAAAAGGACCCTATCAACAACAAGGTTATTCTATTAAAATTGTATCTCTTGGTACTGTTGATGTCCATGTACACCCGACCTGTCTGTTATACTGATTCATGCTGGACTGATATTTATGATGTTACATGACACTTGATTGAACCAATCAGTGCAATAACAGTAATTAGTGTAAGTAAATAGTCTTATTTTGAGCTCCAACTTTCTAATAGGAAAGGAATAGAATGTTATTGCTTTATCACACATTTAAACAAGCAGACGGATAGATTTACGTTCTAGCCCACAGAAGAAGTAGCAGGAGCCCCCCCCCCCCATATCAGCTGTGATGTGTCTTAAAGCTAACATTACAGTCACTTGTCTCAGAGGAGAAACGGAGGAATAGAATATATCTGTCCAACACATTTCACTCCCATAGAGTAAAATACAGACGCTTTCTTGGGGTTGTCCAACGCTGAAAGTTATTCATTAAATCAGATCTAAACGCGCTTGGTCGGGACATTTGACGCAAATTAAGATAGGAAAAGACGGTGGTGGGTTTGAAAGGTCGTTCATGTGACACGCGGGACAAGAACGGGACAGTTGGGTCAGGAATAGATTGTAGGGTGGGGTTATAAAACGAAAGTTTTCAGGCTCAAAGACCTGTGTGTTTGACCGTCCACAGGCTCTACACACACGGCATTTTCCTCTAATAATACGTCATCTTACAGTGCAGCGGTAAGCTGACGCTCTGCACGGTGCGTTCCATTTTCTAAAGCAGGGGTCTTCAACAGGGGGTCCGTGAACACCCTAGGGGGTCGCGGAGGTACTGCAGGGGGTGCGAAAGTTTTGGTTGATTAGACTTTTTTTTATATTCCCCCCTGCAATTTTTCCACTAATTGAAATGTCTTTAAATACAATTAACATGAATTCAACACACTGTAGTAAAAGATAAATGAGGCAGAAGATGTCTTTCAGTCATCAATGCATGAATATATGAACCTGTGTATTATTTGAGTATTTAGTATTGAAGCACAATAACAAGTTAATATTACACATGGCACTATAGGACCAGTTTTAATAACACAATTTAAGTGGGGGTCCTTGGGCTTGAAAAACGTTGAAGACCCCTGCTCTAAAGCAGATTTTGCATTGTATTTTACTATTTGGGATGAGAACAGGGTGATCTGTGGCTTTTTTGCTTGTTACGTCTTGGTTCTGACATAAACTGTGGTTCTATACTGTAACAAAGATGGGAACGCAACAATTTTGCAGCCTGGGGGCTAACTCCCCTCCCCCCTTTCATTCCATCCTAGTGATTCCCTGGTCAATACACATGCTGTCAAAAGCATTTGTGTGACAGAAAATGTTTTAAATGCAACACATCTCATACCTAAACCATAGTATTGCCTGGCTTGGGGACAAAATCTTTTTAAAGTATTGAGAGATTTTGCTGGCTGTGGGGACGCTGGGTCCGAAGTGACTGGGGCTGCAGTTGAGGTGGTAGCTCCGATGATGGTGAGCAGCAATGGAGGTGCTGGGTTGGTGGAGGAGGTGCTGGGGCGAGGAAAAGCTGAGCTGGCAGAAGTTGTGAAGTGAGTATTTCTAGAACAGACAGACTCAGAACACGACAAGAAAACTAGAATGTAAATGGTGAACTGATGAAATTGCAACAATCAGGCCGGAGAGGAAAATCAGATTGGTCTTTAAAGGCAGATGGGGAGCAGATGAGATGCAGGTGCGTGATTAGGGATGGTGCCAGGTGTGGGAAGAGAGCAGCAGGAGGGGGCGTGTCCACTCACTGTGAAGAGTGAAGGGAGACAACAGAAAACTACAACACAGCAACCATACTGCATGTGTAACAAAGTCACACCATGAGGGGGTCAACAGTGTTGCCGTATTAAATTGGATCCAGCTGAAGTTTATTTATTTATAACTCCTTGACATATGTATAATCCTAACAGTAATTATATAGGTTATATTGCAATCTCTCGCTCCTACATGTAGGTGTACCTACTATAATCCTAAGACTAAAATATAGGTGTATTGCAATCTCTTGGAACTACAGGTAGGTGTACCTATATTTAAAATAAAACACTGTTAGCAAGAGTTTACCACAGTGTTTTTTTTATTTACTCATGTTTTTTCGCGAGTCAGAGTCAGGCAAACACTGCAAAGGGCCACATGACTCAAAAAAAGCGTACCGAGGTCGACCAGAGTAGGGTTTTGCAGCCGGACGCTCACGTTCAAATGATAAATGCGAGCCTTGCATGGGATTTGGGTGTACACACCGCCCTACGCCTGATTTAGGTCAAACGCAAGTTATAAGTGAGGGCCAGCAAGATGTTCAGGCTGCAGGAAAAAAAAAATTAGTTATCTTTAACTACAGTTATTGTGTGTTTGGTAATCTATGCAGTAGCCTACTGTACCTGGTAGACAGACAGTGACGGAAAACTGAAGCTTCTGCTTAGTGCGATTTTCCCTAAGCAGTCTTTGTGCACAGTTATGAGCTCAGCTAGCTACGATCTGTCGGTGATACCCTGGTGGACCACAACTTTGAAGGAATAGGCTGGTGTAATCTTATTCCTATTGTCAACAAATCTAATATGTGTAAAAAGCATTCTGTAATATATGTCATCCTGAGAAGAAAAAGCAGACCTGAAGTGGGCGGGTAGGGAAAGGTCAGTTGGGGCAATTTATAAAAAGTATTTGTATGAGTCATTCATAAGGTCAATGTGTGAGTAGTGTGCCTGCTTTCATTACTTGTTGTGAAAATAGACTCACATCAAAGGAAGAAAGGTAAGACAAACCAACCCACAGCTACTGTGGCAGGATGGCTTGCAAAAAAGTAAGGAAAGCGTTGAAAACCTATCTGTTATCACAGCGAGGCTGGAAAAGTATAACAAGGCTCAAAACATGGCAGATATGAGACATGACACAATAAATCCAGGAGCGGTTTCCATTTGCAATAATTGGCCTCCTGATAGTAAAACACTGTGAACGTGTAACCAAATGCCGTGCGTTGTGAACCGCATGCCACAAAGCATACATCATGTTTGTCAACACAATGCTGGGAGAGGAGGTCAGGGTTACGCAAACTAATAGGATGATGGCGGGCCAACCGGCTGTATTTGATGTGAAGTAAAGGCAAATATATGAAAATAGGAGGAAAGTGAGAATAATTTGCAAGATCAGGCGAGAGTGCTGCGTGGGGTTCATTAAGGCGGATGGATCCAGCCTGCTCCTGTGTCTTCTGTTTGGCTTAAACGCTGTCATCTTCTAAGGGGATTACCTCTTTTTCGCCGGTTTCTCTCGTCAGGCATGTCGGCTGCTGGGTTTTGTGCTCGCCTCAGCAGAAACCAAACCATCGGGACGAGAAAGGAAGAAAAAACTCTGCTTTTAAAAGGTCGAAGTGAACTAGAGAGCCTGGTACACAAACAGGGATCTTCCTGTGTTCCCGCAGTCCCTGGGGCAGGTGAGTCTCGATAATAACTAAAAATGATAGAGATGGTAAATCTTTGCAGTTCCCTTCGCAAAAAAGGGACATGGATAATTCAAATGCAGTTTGCTGTTAAATATGGTTCCACCATGGAGTTCAACGCATTCTCACTCCCATCAAGGTCAGGTGCTTTTATTGTTGACAGGATCACAATATATTGTAAGCAACAAGCAGACAAGGCACAAGGCATGCGCGTGAAGACACAGGGTAAACGTTAGTTAAAGGCTGAAAGCATGCAGCTAAAGACACAGGAAACGGTAGCTTACAGGCTGAAAGCATGCAGCTAAAGACACAGGTAACATTAGCTTACAGGCTGCAAGCAGCAGCTAAAGACACAGGGTAACAGTAGCTAACGGCTATAAAATGAAGTTAAAGATACAGGGCCACATTAGCTTACCAGCTAAAGACACAGGGTAATGTTAGCTACAGGCTGGAGCATGCATCTAAAGACACAAGGTAACATTAGATTACCAGCCTTGGTAACGTACAGCTAAAGACACAGTGCAACATTAGCTTACAGGCTGGTAGCATGCAGCTAAAGACACAGGGTAACGTTACTTGTAGGCTAGGAGCATGGCAGCGAAGACTCAGGCTGTGTCTCAAACCGCGCACTTCCCTTAGTGCAATTACAGAGAGACCCTTCGTTGCACTACGTTATCTTGCATAGTGCGTTAATTTTGACAGATGATTGTGTTGTCAAACGCGCCCTTCCATGTGCAGCTTACCGGAAATGACGATCATTGCATTCCCTTCTTACTTCTGTACAATGGGAATTTCACATCGGTATGAGCGTCAGTCGCTATTGTGTTTTTGACGAAAAATTATCCGCGTGTTGTTTGATATTTTAACAAAAAACAAAGTGATACATGTTGCTCGGCAGCCAGCTGACGATTGCAACACCGCCAGTCATGTCACCCCCTCATTAGCTGAGAAACAGTACACACAACGTATGTAATATCGTTCTTGTTACTGAACTCTAATTCATTAATTATACCTATTCTTGCAGTCCACTCTTTTATGTATATGCTTAGGTTTCGCTCTAAAAATAGTAAAATAATATTCATCATTACGTTATGTTCATTTTAATGCTCAACGGTTTATGAGGACGACTTGTGTGCCCATAGATAAGATGTTGTATGAAGCATTTAACCAGTACAAATTACCTAATAGACAAACCGTCATTACATCTTTTAGATAAGTTGTATTTTTGTTCTAAATGGTCTTCATACAGTGACAATACAATAGAGAAAGCAGAGGTAACAGAATGACATTTAAATAGGACCCATTACTTTATAATCATTATACTTGCTACAGTCAATGCAACGTGTAATACAAAAAAAGATAACAAAGTTATACTTTTAATATAATTTATTTAAAAATTGTGCTTGTAGCTGCAGCGCTCTCACCAGGCCGTAGCTAGTCTGATGGGGACAGGGGACATGAGGGGGGGACTTCAGATCTCCAGGGGATCCTTCTACGTCTGATGGCCATCGTTGCCCCTAAATGACAGCCCTTGTCCTCGTTTGTACCTGAAGAGACGGGTTATACAGGATAATCATCAGGTGGAGGCAGTATAACAGTATATACACAGGTGGAGGCAGTATAAACAGTATATACACATCAGGTGGAGCAGTATAAACGTATATACATAAGGTGGAGGCAGTATAAACAGTATTAACATCAGGTGGAGGCACAGGATATACCGATCTCATCAGGTGAGGGCAGTAACAAGCAGTAGCGTTTTAACATTAGCGTTACGATATGTTAAAGTTCCCGGCAGACAATCAGCTGATCGCTATTTTGCTGAGCTAACCGCTCACATCAGAATGAACACCTTGTTAAGATCATACATCTAACACTAAAAATCGTCTACAACTGGACGAAAGTGTAAACAAAAACAACAGTATACTCAACAGGTAACGTTAGTTATAACTTACTTGCTAATGCGTATGGTAAACGCCGTTGTTAGTTAGCTAAGGTGGGCTTGCTAGCTACGTCAAATTCGAGACTAAGAAACGTAATTCATGGTATAAAATTATTTCGACCTGTAAAATAACCAATAGATACATTACAAGGGGTTATATGTATAGCAAGACTCACGTTCAACTTTGTATTGCTCGTTGGTCTCGCTATCGCGTCTTCGGCCCCGACGCTGTACAAGTTTTCAACGGTTGTTAGCTCCGCCCCTCAGCTACGTGCCAAGATGGCGACCCGTTGAGGTGTGGAAAGTGTCCATCGGTCCGCACTCAACTGTCTGGACGTTTGAGGCACCATCGGGTACTTTAGTGGCACTGCATTTGACGCACCTTCGACAATGTGAACGCACTATGTACTCAAATAGTTAGTATTTAGTACAGAAGTGCGCGATTGAGACCACAGCCACAGGGTAATGTTAGCTTACAGGCTGATAGCATGCAGCTAAAGACACAGGGTCACGTTAGCTTACAGGCTGATAGCATGCAGTAAAAGACCAGGGTCACGTTAGCTACAGGCTGATAGTATGCAGCTAAAGGACACAGGGTAATGTTAGCTTACAGGCTGTGCGCATGCAGCTAAAGAACCGGGGAACATAGCTACCAGTGGTAGCATGCAGCTAAAGACAAAGGGTAATGTTAGTTTACCGGTCGCCTGTAGCTGCAATTTTCCAGACACCATGGCAACTGCTTGAGTCCGAGATGACGGAGAAGAACAGAACTGGAAAACAGTTTCCTCTCTGTCAGTTATGTAGAGAAGTTATGTAACAAACAACACGGAAACAAAGCGATGATGGCTTGACTAGACATGGGAACCCCGCCCACTGTGCCGGCAATTGGATTTCGTCCTGCATCTGATTGGAAACCTTTATGTTTTAATTCTCCTGCTTCAGTTCACAATTTTGCGGCAAACAATCACAAACTGGGTTATCCACCGGCGAGCCACTGGCAGGTTTAACACGATTGACAGTAGAGAAAAGCAGTTCTTGTTTACATTCAAACATGGCGTGCGGCCACCGAACCCCACAAAGCACAGCAATCCGTTGATGCGCTGTCGCTTCTACGTCACCTGGACACGTTGGTCTGATTGGTTGAAGGATACCAATTGCGTACATTGAGTCGTTGGTCAGCTCGTGTGCAAGAGAACATTAGAGCAGGACCCCAGACCAATGCTCAATCTCAAATCTATGAGCTTGGCTTGGTTGGTTATAGCCAGACTAAGCTCGACAGGACTCCATGGTGGATTTAGGTGCCCCTCGTTAACTCATGTTGCATTCAATTGCACCTGGTAAAAATGGTAGACGCTGAGAACTCAAAGTCAGTTGTAACGTACCTTCGCAAGATAGTGGATCTGAGTGGCTTGCCGGCACTGTTGAACATATGAATTGTGGGTGTGGAAAATCGTGACACTCCTAATTGCGTGCAAGGCATGAAGTGCTTGAAGTCATCTGTTTGCTGACGTGTTGTGGGGGGCTTGGGTAGTCCATCACCGTCATCCAGGACATACAGACTCTCTTTAGGTCCTAAAGGAGAGGAAGAAAGTAACAGGGTTGGAGGGAGGGGTGAATGAAGGACGGCTTAGGTGGGTATTTTTTAGGAAGGCCAGAAGAGTGGTTGAGGTGTGGCCCTGCTCCTGAAATTATGTATCTGTAATCAAATTGTATCCACCACTTTATGATATTTGGTTTCAATAATTAATGTCCGCAATAGAGCAAAGCCCAATCTTTTTTAGAAATCCTTTGTTTCATACAGGGAATCTGCTATTTTGTTTTACTGTTTCCTGGCAAACACAAGCATTAGGTGATAAGGGCTGAATGCCAAGGTATTTCAAATGAGGTGCATTGGTTTATATTTGTGTTTGTGTGGTATGGTGGTGGTAGCCTTGAATGGTAATGACACCTTGTCTTTGACGACTTTACCATTGTGAGCTCATTAAAATGACAAATGGTGCAACGCAAACAATTGATTACCATGCTTTATTGTTGTGTGTAATGTCTGTTGGTGGAGAGAATCGGTGTATCGAGAGCTTGGGTCTCGTGCCACAGCATAAGTAATTGAAAGAGATAAACTGTGGAGTGTGAACTGGAAACAATACACACCTTACAGAAACACAAAGGACTGTGAGTGAGCACAGTGGGAGGGTTCTTAGAGGCAAACGTACTTTGAGCATTTTCTGCCCAGCTGGTGCAACGCCTGTGATTGCTCCATTGTTCTTATTTACGTACAGTAAACAGTCCCTAAAGTCAGTAAATGTGCCAATAATTCAAAGCCAGTGCTGCTTTAAAAAAAAAACTGGGATAGTCTGGCATACAATAGAGCTCTTACATCATGAGGAGATGCAGAATGAGCTCTCAAACAATGTCACGTCTAACGCATTAACGTACATTACCAGGACATGACTCTAAACCGGCCCCGACCCCATTGTTTTTCAATTTACTTACACAAAAGGACTGGGTGATGCACACATTACATCACGGGAGATTGGGTGATGTAATCTAGGTGTACATATAAGGAGAAATAATTGAATTGTGATTAGGCTGACGGTTGGTACTTTCACAAATATTACCCCCCCAATGAGAGTTTCGACACTTCCTTTCTGTAATGCAACGTTAAAACCAGGAAAGGCAACATTTGTGTGACACAAATATTACACTATCCATATTTAAGACCATATCTATCTAATGCCAAGCCTTTAACTTAGTAGTACTTTGAGCGAAATGCTAAGGTCTGCAATGCTAACATGCTCCAATTGCAAAACATACCTGCGTTATTATCATTCCATGACATTTAGGTGATGCTTTTATCCAAAGCGACTTACAATTGCTGTTTATGTCACAGATTGCACATCACGGAGCAATAGGGGTGAAGTGCCTAGCTCAGGGACACATTGGTGATGTATCGCAGGGGAATCAAACCAACACCAGGCGTGGGTCATTTACCAAAACTAATAATCACGCCATCACTAGGCTCCCTGTGCTAATATGCTAATTAGCAATGTACAGGGAGCTGATGATGATGTAATTTGTTTTCGTACATACTGTTCAAACAGGTTGCACTATTTGACATTTTTGAAACAGTGATGGTGCTAATGAAAAGTCATGGCGTCCACAAATAGACAAACGACGAAGAGAAAGGGAAGAAGATGGAAAGAATAAAGTACCAAATGAGCAGAAATGTATCAAAGCAGACTGAGAAGATGTGTAGAAGTAGAAAGGGTTTCTTCCCCTTTCCTTTTCCGCTCCTTTCTTTTATCTCCCAATGTCTCTAGGCTACCTCAGTCTCTGTATTCTCTCTCTGTCCTTTCTTTCACTTCAAAGAGGGCTGAATTACAAGATGGAACAGACGGATGACAGCTCATTATAATGAATGACGGCCAGTTTAATGATTCCGACCAATCAGACACCCCCCTGTCGCCCAGCTCTCCTCTTACCTCCTTCCAGGCTCGGGCCTGTGAACAGGCTAATGATGTCACCTTGGCTCCCGGGAGGACACGCATAAGCCCAGTTCCTCTGTTGCTTTAATATACATTATCTAAATGCCTTCATCCGCTGATAGATAATTAGGACAGGGTGCCATTGGCTGTCTGCGACTCCGGCTCATAAACAAGGGACCAACGGGGGATGCAGGTAAGGAGAACGACAAGACACAATAAGACAAAAGGGGTGGTGGCGTGGACGACAGCAATGGAAGGAGAAATAAGAAGAAAGGAGAGGGGGAGACTGTCAATCAGAGTGTAACAGATTGACAGATGAGGGTGTAAAAAGAAGGGGAAAAAAAGCAGAAAAGAGGAGCAGAGAGCAAATCATCAGTTTAAGACCGAGAGCAGCCCTCTCTGTTCTTTGGAGGACGATCAGCGCTGGTGACTGCCTGACTGTTAGCGTTAGCTGCCAGTGACAGATGAGCCTCGGGATAAATGCACCCACCGCGGTCTAACGCTAACTACGCCCTCCAAGACTACTGTGAGCTACAGTATGATGCGGACGGGGCAGTCAATCTGCACCATGTTATCACTTTTATGAAAATGCAGTAGGGAACAAAGCCCTATTACCTCAGACAGTCCCTTAGATACAACCATTGGAGGGTCTAGGATCACTGCTTTAGGGGGTCTGGCAAACTTTTAATTTTTTTTTTAAATCCACTGTGCTATCTGTGCCTTCTAAATCATTTGGACCATTATGACAAGGGAAAACCCTTGAACTATGTAGCTAGAAATACACCAACAGTTCTGAGGAAAACTTCCTTCAACGCGGTCATCCAAGGGCCATTACGACAAAGAGGAGGTGGTTTACACATGAAATCAGATATTGATCTATGCATCAGCGACATTCCAAAATTTGCAAGTGATCTCCTCTGACTTGAAAGTCCATATGTAACGACCATACCAAAAATGTATGTATTTTGTCAACTGTATAAGTTATGATTATTTCTGCACCAGTGTGACTCCCAAGACATATGAGAAGTGTTTTAGAATGGAAAATGACTTATGTTTACTTCTCTGTCTGTTATATCAATACATATCTGGAAGTTCATGTTCCATTTATTTATTAATTGTCTTTAAGGCCATTTTTAACATGCAAAGTCGCTCACTGCAACCCAAATATTATAATAAACCAGTTTGTCCTAAAAAAAATGAGTTCATATCTGACTGTAGACAACAGGGTTGATGTTTTACAAGCTTTTTATAAAATAAATCCAGAGGACAATAAACTGTAACAAATGCCTCAGGCCTCAGAAGGTTTAAAAATAAATTAAAGTTGAGTGCGTAAATTCGGTGGTCCCTATGAGGAACTCTAAGTAATGACCAAACAAAGCTGTTGTAAGCAAAGTGGGCGCTGGACCATCTTAGAATTTACGTGTCCATGACCCTAATATGATGTTGGCAATTAAGATATTACGGTGTGCAATTGATGACTATGCTATATTATTGCATATTATTTCAGTGTTGCTGTGGCACAGTGGGACAAGAGATTGCTTCCACTCAATCAAAAAAATTAAATTTCTTTTTTTTGAGGATCCATGAAAGGAAACACCTTCAAATGTCTAAAATCAATTTGATTATACCAATTTGATCGCAAAACAGCATGTGACATCATCACCACAGGTTTTATTGGTTAAAGCCGTTGAAACACACTTTCACCAGATTTATTCACATGAGTTTTTTTTTTTTTTTTAAATTAGATAATTCGATTGATAAGTGGATGGAAAATTAGCTACGTCTGGGTTTCTGCTTACAGTAAATGCTTTAGATTGATTAGCCACGTGTTGTCATGTCATTGAGATCGTTGCTTTCTCTCAGCTCGTAGCGTGACTTGTTTTTCAGTTCCTGTTAAAACAGTAGTAGCATTAGTCTAACTGATAAAAACAAGTGATTTGCAAGTTGATGTTTGAGTTTGTGTGTGCAGTAGTTGCAGAGGGTCAGGACTGACCTATGAATAACTTAACCATTTTCTTTACCACAAAGGAATGTACTACTTTGAATCTATACCATGGGTTAATGGTTATCTTCCTGAAGTTGTGAAGCAGTAATTAAATCTTTGGACCCATATAGTATGCCCTCTACTCAGCCACGAAAAAGTGCTTTCAGACATCCATCTCATGGCAAAACAAATCAACAGTCCACAAAAGCAATGGCACACAGCTGCCCAACACAACCAAACAATCAGTCTCTATTGGGTCTGCGGGTGCCGCCGACTCGGAGATGGATTTTGAACAACATCTGAGATGGGTACATACGACCTTCTCTCCACTTCATGGCCTTGATGATATACGCGGTCATCAGGTAGGCCCTCCGACCCTGGAGAGCCATATCCTTTGAAACACAGAGCCTGATGCCTCGAAAGCACCACACACACACCACCACACACACACACACACCACACACACACAAACACACACACACACACACACACACACACCAACACACACACACACACATGCATAACATTGTGGCCTGGGGGGAATGAGAGTGAGAGTCAGATCACTCTATCTTGCCGTGTCTTACCTGGGACATGTAGGCTCTTTCGCCAAATCACCAAATGGGACATTCGCTCTGTGTGTCTGTGTGTGTGTCTGTGTGTTGTGTGTGCGTGTGTGGTGTGAAGCCGAAGCTCAAGTGTCACTTCCAAATGACTTTGAAACAAGGTCTCTCTTCCAGGGATATAGAATAGAAGTTGGTAAAATGATGGTGTATATGACCTCATATTTGGCGATATCAGAATCCATTATTGGTATGCATTGATGATGACAGTTTCAATGACAACAAGTTGTCTTTGTAATATATTATAGTTGCAATGACTTTGCCATCAACATATTTACCCTTCGTCTATTATTGTACACATGTACACATGTTGTAGCTTGTAACAAAACGTTATCTCCTATGTTTACAGCATGTACCTAAAAATTTGCTTTGTGATTTTTTTTTTTTCTTCAATTTTTTTTAAACACTTTGGCACAAGTTTACCAATATTGAGCCTAAATGGGCCCCATTCATACGTGGATGACCGAAATTATGAATATGATGATTTTACATAGGGTCGGATTTATGGCTTGTAGAAGTTTTTTAAATTAATGTATCTGGAACTGTGTCAGACTAAACACGTCTTCAAACCCCAAACTGTCAAAGTGCAGCTCCATCACCAAACCCACCAGATCATGTAAATACTCAATACTGATAAAGTGTATAGGCAGCATATCCCACCAGACCCATGTAAATGATCCACTATTAGCGGTATAGAGCAGCATATCTCCACCGACTCCATGGAAATAGTCACTACTGTTAGGATGTATAGAGCAGCATATCTCACCAGACTCCAGGTAATAATCACTGCTTTAGTGTGTATAGAGCAGCTATCTCACCAGACTCCATTTAAACAATCACTACTTTTAACGTGTATAGAGCAGCATATCTCCACCAGACTCCATTTAAACAATCACTACTTTAACGTGTATAGAGCAGTAATTCTCACCAGTCTCCATGAAATAATCACTACTTCTAGCGAGTATAGAGAAGCATTCCCACCGTCTCCATGTATAGCATACTCTAGCGAGTATAGAGAAGCATCTCCACCAGTCTCCATTGAAATAATCACTATTAGCGAGTATAGAGAAGCACTATCTCCACATGTAAGTGGGGTGAATTAAGAGTTTCTTCCAACCAGCAGAGATGGTGATTGGTGGAACAGTGCAAAGATGAACCAAGACGGCTTTTGTAGTATTAATTGTATTCTGTCCGCTTTGAAGTGTGTTTTACGAGATCATTTAACGGTTAGATTGAATGGAGTACTGGTACAAAAAGAAAAAAATTGTACTCTTTAGCTAAAGATATCTCTGTAGGGATCCTTTCCATAATGTGTCAGATACTTAGACAAATAATCTGTCATGGCAAAACCAGAATTTTAGGTGACGCAAATTGCCATAATGTAAACTAGCAGCTGTTTTGTCTTGCTTTTACTGTGCCAATTTAACAAGAGATTATTGTTACCATCAGTCACTTAGACACTAAAAACATGTAAATCATTATGGTCTAGTTAAGTTACCCTTTAAGGGAAGATTAGGTTTGGGAAGTTATTATCATCGCTAACCTAGGGTTAAATTTAGGGAAAAAAACAGCAGCTGAATCAATGACATGTTTTTTTTTTGCGAAAAAAAAGTTATTTTTTTATGGTATTATGTTCTACGTTTTTCACTATGCACAATGGAGCCGTTATAAAAAAACTAAGATGATCAAAGAGACAGAACAAAAAAGCAGATAGATAATCACACAGAAAAACATCTCAAAACACAGAATGATTTATGTATTTTTATCTTTACGGTCAAGTTGACCGTAAAGATAAAAATACATAAATTCATGTAATTTGGGGCACATTGTGGATAAAGAACAGCAATAAGACATTGCGTGTGAAAGCCGACCTATAATGACACCTCCGGGTACGCGATGTGGAAGCCAATGCAGATACGACAGTAGTAATCCATGTCTTGTAAATAACACCCCATTGATGTGTGACTCCTCTGTCTGTTCTGCTGGGGGGGTGCTGCAGAGGCGAGACACTATTAACCCTGAGGCGGTTAAATGTTGGCTCGTCGGGGGGAAGTAAAGAGAGAAAAGGGCGCTGCTGAATTATGAAAAGCACGGGGGACATTTCAAGAACAAAGAGTCACCCTCAGAATAAATGCCACCTCGACCTGATTCCTGGAGAGGATGGTATCAGTCAGCCTTCGCCACAATGCACCTCGATGCATACAAGAACAGCACAAAGATATGGGACACAGCAATATTCCAACCCCGCTGCTTGGAGGGAGTGTTGCCAGCTTAGCAACTTTAGCACTAGATTTGGCAACTTTTCAGCCCCATGAGGCTTTTTATTTTTTTTACAAAATCCAACAAGTGATGGGGACTTTCTGTAGAAGAAGAACGCCAGTAGCAAGCATGCGAGATGGTCTTTTCTCTTGAGACCGCGAAAATGACCTCTCTTTTCTGGGGTCCGTTTCAGGAGCAGCTTTGGGGAAAACTCTGAGTTAGTTAACCCTGGATGAGGGAAGTGTTCAGAAAGAGAGGTAATCAAACCTAGAAGAGAGAGGGGGAACTACGGCCCGTTCAGAAAGAGAGGTCACGTCACCTCAGAGGCAGTTACTATGGTAACCGAGTCTGTGTAACTAGCCTGGTCAGGAGCAGGTTCTCTTCTCTGTCTCCTCCCTCTGACACAGGCACTCTCATCACCTCATTACATTCATTACATATCATCATTCATTAGTCTGTATCAGTCTCCTCCCTCTGACTCAGCACTCTTTCAGTCTCCATTCTCATTATTCATTCATTGATTATTCATTCAGTCTGTATCAGTCTCCTCCCTCTGACACAGCGCACTCATCATCACTTCATTCATTTAATTCAGTCTGTATCAGTCTCCTCCCTCTGAACCACCACTTTCATCTCCATCATTCATTCATTCATTCATTATTTATTCATTCAGTCTGTATCAGGTCTACCCCTCTGGACACAGCGCAATCTCTCACCTCATTCATCATTAATCAGTCTGTATCAGTCTGCATCCACATCTGACCCACCCCTCTTCATCCTCATTCATTCATTCATTCATTTCATTATTCATCGTCTGTATCAGTCCCTCCATCTGACTCAGCACTCTTTCATCTCACTCATTCATTCATTATCTCATATATATATATATAATTCAGTCTGTATCAGTCTCTCCCTCTGACTCAGCACTCTTAATCTCTTCATCTTCAATTCATTATTCATTCAGTCCGTTGTATCAGTCTCCTCCCTCTGATAAGCACTCTTCATCTCCTCATCATTCATTCATTCATTCATTCATTCAGTCAGTCTGCATCAGTCTCCTCCTCTGACTCAGCACTCTTTCATTCATCATTCATTCATTCAGTCTGTATCAGTTGATGAAGACGCGTAATGACTTCCCAGGGAGTTAAACATACGTAGGGAGAGATGATATTGGGGCCCCGACTTAGAGGTTTTTTCATAACTTCCACTTGAGCGGTATGGTTTTTCTTCCCAGTCTATCAGTATGCATCTACATAACCTTATCCGTCTCATATCACGACACCACCCATCGGGAACAGCTCTACATCCCAGCACTTTGGGTTGCATTACGTTTTTTGCATCTTTACTGACATTAAAAAAGGTAATGTGGAGCACATTAGCAAAGCCCCATCAGAAGAGTGTGACCGCTCTGAAACGTTTTTTAAATGTTGTGGTAGTGTTCCCTGGACACAAACCAGTAGAGACATATAAAGGAGTTCCAGAGGATTGCAGATGAGGGCCCTTTGAATAAAAGATTATGAATCAATATCTGTAAATGTGGTGCTGCCGCCTCAGAAGGGAGTTTTAATTTATTTAGTATTATTATATTACTTTATTAATCCCATTACACTCTGTTGTTATTACACACAGGCCTAAATTACACAACACAAGCTCAGGATATATGCTGCACTAATGGAGAGAGGCATAGTGGAAAGGCGCCCTGAGGGGTTCGGTGCCTGCTCAAGAGCACTGGCAGTGCCCAGGTCACTACCAGGCCACCATCTACTTTGGTCGTACGGGGGACTGAACCATGACCCTCGGTTCCAGACCAACTCCCTACAGACTGAGCTTCTGCCACCTCCTAGTAGGCTAGGAATTTTTGCCCACACCTAAAGAAATCATAGGTTCAATAACATTTAACAGTGATGTTATACGTCCTATAATATGATATTAATGCATATAATACACTTATGCATTACTAGCAAACTTTTCGCCCACGCAAATTCCCTCTCTTGCACCAGCTGCTTTGTTGCTTTTAATGTATGTTCAAACTCGCTGTATGTGAGTATTTCCCGACAGTTTGTTTGTGGTTGTTGGCCATGGTGAATTGTAGTATCATGGCTCATTCATGCGGCTTTTTTATTATGGTGGTGCACAAGCTTAACTCTGAGTCAACCTACTCCAAGTCGATTGAACCAACTCAAAGCAGCTGTTTTGGAACCGAAAACTCAGAGTTTCCTCTCAGGTGGATCAGCTCGAGTTCAGGGTTAGACTCAGAGTTCAGGGTTAGTCTTTAGCTAACTTTGCTAGCTACTTTCATGGCAAAGAGCTGGGCAACACCGGCTGCTTGCTGTGGAAATTATCCATCCGCCTCTCCATTTTCCCCACCTCCTTTTCAGTCTTCCTCTTCATGGTCAAACTACTGAATGTCTTGTTCCACCTCAACTTATCCTTATTACAGAGCGCCAACTTTTCCAAAAACCTGGAGGAGATTTGGGGGGGCAATCAATATTTCTGCGCGGTACAACAAGCAATTTCTTTGGCTCTTCAGCAGGGTTTAAATTGGGATTTGTAATTTGGGGGGATAGGGGGCTCTTCCCCCCTAGGGGGTCTGGGGGTATGCCCCCCCAGACATTTTTTTAAAAATAAAACTTTAAATGGCACTTTTGGAGAGGTTTGTGTAAAACAATTGAGAAATCAAGTTTACATGATATGTGCAAAAACTGTAGGGTAAGAGCTTTTGCATGGTTGTAGTCAAACAGGTATTAGGGCATTAAGGGGCGGCTGTGGCTCAGTGGTAGAGCGGTTGCCTGCCAATCGGATGGTGGTGGTTTGGATCCCCGCCCCTGCAGTCATTGTCGAAGTGTCTTGGGCAAGACACTGAACCGAGTGCCCCGGTGCTGCGCATCGGAGTGTGAATGTGTGGAGTGTTTATCTGATGAGCAGGTGGCACTTGTACGGCAGCCCCGGCCACAGTGTATGAAGTGTGTGTGAATGGGAATGTTTCCTGTAGATGTAAAGCGCTTGGAGAGTTGTTAAGCTGGAAAAGCGCTATATAATATACAGCACATTTGCATTTACTTATACATTATTAACTTCTTATGATATAAGAACTGACCCAGACAATGTGCACAAAATAATGAACCACATGAAGCGCAGTAGCATGTCAGCACAGCTGAGAAGATTGGTCTGTGGTGAACAGGTCAGGAGTCCTGGTGTAGGGACCATGGACCCAAAGTTAAATTAATCCCCTTCTCATATTTGCAATAAAGAATCAACAATCATCAATCAAATCAAATGTTGAAGGGGCAAATAAGAACCACTGAAATTCTAAAAGAATGACAACCATGTTTTGCATAACTTCTATCCTGTACCTTTCTGTACCAAGGCTCAGTAATGTTTGGACCTCATCCTCTGGCCCCCCTTACTGGATTTCCTTTTTAGGGAAAATAAAGACTATTTGTACATTTTATAAAACATTGAATTAAATATTTATAGTTAAATTTAGAGATACCCCGAGGTTAGAGAAGCACAATAGTGGCCCAACGTTGCAG
>NC_045743.1:21513371-21549669 GCF_008692095.1 Etheostoma spectabile | reverse complement strand
AAAATACAATCACAAAAGGAACGCGTTAAGGCAACAAAGATGTATACCTGTAATAAGTGAGAATCCAGCCGAATGATTTGTCCCCCAAGGGTTTGGGGATACCCCAGGTAAGGATGCCAGAGTATATAGAGAAGAGAGCGGTGAAGCAGTCGTGGACTTGCATTGAATTGATGGCATAGGGATGTCACAAGAACCGATGCTTGATGCGTCCCTTCTGGTTCTAAAGTGACTAACACGACGAGTGCCCTTGTTTTTTAAGCACGTAGGCCACAGTTAGCGACGTGCTAGGTTAGACAGCGTCAGTGCTGCGACGTTCCAGAAACTGATTTGGTAGGAACTGAGGAGTTGTCCAGTGATACATGAGAAGAAGGAGGCACCAACCAAGTGCCAAAGTCACGCCCATTACTCCGCTTATATTTTCGGAAAAATATGAACGAGAGTCATCTACCAACTTAAAAAGCGACATGTTCACTGCAAACTCACGTTCCTTGTCTTTCCAATTACAGCCTGGGGACTCGGATCATAGTACTCTAGCGATATAATTCAATGGAGTAGACAAAGTTGAAAAGACTAAATGCCGGTCCCTTGTAGCCGAATATCTTTAGCCTGAGCTAGCACTTTTAGCAAACACTGTTGTCCCCTTTTGTCAAGGATGCCTGGAAGTCTAGAATGGGTCTTGGGCGTTGGGAGAAAAGGGCATCAAGAATTCGTGTTATTTTACTGGGATTGGCATGGTATGTAATTTTGATATTGTAGACCCCTGGATGTGCTGAAGTTGTTTCTTCTCAGTGAAGTTGCTTTACCATAAACAGAACATAATCATTATAATTATCAATAAACAATGAAACTTGACCCACAATTTCCTGTTCACGACTTCACGCAATGGTGAAAAAAGTTTCAAATTATGGCGCGTGCAAGCTTTGCATGACTGGATGCGTGTCAAATGGGCGCTGGGCAATCTGACAGCCGTTTGAGTCCAGGGAGAAGATCGGTGTGTACAAGATGTAAAACTGAGTCCTTTCTCTCCACATGCAAGTGATGGTGGACCGAGCCGGTGAAGGAATCTTACGCTTCAGCCAGGAACGCTTCACTGTTCTGCTGTTGACCCATGAAGTTGATTAAATGGTTGATTAAACACAAAGAGGGAGGAAACAACTCAGATGACCAAAGCCCTGCACCACACACAGACTCACAAAAACACACGCACACCCACACTTGAGCACTTCGACTCGTTCTGTCCACTTAAATCATGTTTGGTGCCAGCTACTTAGTGACTGTGATCCTTTTTACTGTTGCCTGTGCCTACGCTGAGGAAAAACAATGGCGCCAACACCCAGACTACATACTAACTGAAATTCAGAAAAAGTTCTAAGCATAATGCCAGCCTCTTGGATAATAAGGTGGGAATAATACACAAGCAGTCCAGTACGCATTGAGGGGAGGATGATGTTGAGTCTTCACAATCTTAAATTCTCAAATGCTGAAAAGTAGTAGTGTGTATGTAATCAAAACTACTTGTGATGCCCCAGTACGATAGGATTTACAGGCTATTATACTCTCCTGACTCTACATCAAAATGAATTCATAAGAAAAGAAATTTGGGTGATTCTGGGTTCTGCAATGTAAAGCATCCGTAGGGTAGACAGGGCGCCGAGTTCAAGGGTGCAATCACGGGTGGTTACAATTTTAAAAGCCCACTCAAGAGATACCATTGGGTTTTTTGCGTGCTTAGTGAACCAAAAGTCTACCATCCTTGCATATTTAACAGCATTTGGCGGTGGATGTGTTCATTTGGGAGCGTGTCTTGTTCCCCAATTTCCAAAAAAAAAAAATTCAAATTATGCCTATGTCCTGTGATGGTAGGGATAGGAGGACCAAAGCGCAGAGGACAGGCAGGCAGGGAGAGTAAAGAGTGAGGATTATTTTACCAAAAAAACACAGGGAATACAAAATGAATCCGCAAACCACAACAGTCAAAACCAAATAATTAAAAATCACAAAAGGCAAAAGAGACAAAAATGGAAAAACCAAAAACAGGAACACCTGGAAAGGAAGTACATAACCTCATGGTACACGGAGACTGCAAACAAACACTGGCAGGAAAGGCAACAAAACCTGAAGGATCATGACCAGAGACGAGGGGACAAGACCGGGAGGAAACTAGGAGCCGAGACAGAACCAACATGCCAAATAAGGAGGAACAAAATCAAAGCAAAATACCCAAACCAGTACAATGTTCCCAAATTATTTTCATGGAATTGTATCAGAGTCATCCCCCTTATGCCAGGTTGAGTTACCATAATCTCCGATAACCAACCCTAGACATTGTGTTTAACCGAAAAACCTAACCCTACCCTTCTTTTAAGACAAAATCTTAGAATGATGGGAACATAGGGCTGTGGGACCATAGGGTGGGGATCCAATTGGGCGTGCGGGACCCATAGGGCTCGGGACCATAGGGCTGCGGAGACATAGGGCTGCGGACCATTGGGCTGCGGGACAAGTGGGCTGCGGGGACCATTGGGCTGTGGGACATAGGGGCTGGTAGGACCAATGGGCTGTGTGGATCATAGGGCTTGTGGGACCATGTGCTGTGGGGCCATCATGTGAACCTATAAGTTGCTCCATGTGTACAGACTTGATGTGTAAGTAGCCCAGGTGTTCATATCAACGTAAAAAAGAACGCAGTGATGTATTCACAACTTGGTGTACACTGCCCCCCCTCCACCCCAAGTGGTGAAAGAAATCGTTATCGCAGCAGGCCAGGCAATATTTCAAATCTTTTCTTTTATCTAAAGGTGAAGCTAAGCAAGACCATGTATTAGCCTGCCACTAGCACTGCAGGTTTATGTAATTTAAGACTTTGACTTTATACTAATAATTCTAGCATCAACGTTAAACGGAACCTTATTACCTTTCCTGATAAAATTGGAAATGGATACCAGATTCAATAAGTAGAGTTAATTTGGTGGGCTTGGTTGTAATTTTTCTATTGACGCCTTAACTTGAAGTAACTTAAACCAAAAAACTGCGTGTAAGTTTACAGAAGTTTAATAAAAGTAAAATGCTTATGAACAAACGTTCTCGGGATCTTGGTGACATTTGTATTATAAAATCAGACTTGACACTTGGTATAAAGTTTGAGAATCCCTGGATACACATCATTGATTTTTATTAGTTACAAATTCATCATATAATTTCAATGAGTGTTTGGTGCGGCACCAAATAAGCGAGAAACTGGTGTGTTGCAGGGAATTTCCCCTTAAAGATACTGAACTGAAGGGATAAGTTAATTGTTGATCACTTTTGCTGTATCATGTTACAGATTACATTAACCAGGTAAGTCTGGACAAATCTTACATTTTTATAGCGTCCTTCTCGACACCCTTTGGCTTGCTAAATGGCACCTAGGTCTCCTAGCCTCGCTGCATCATCCTCCACTACACTGGATCCTTTTGACAAAGGACCCGGTACACCATACACCTAGAGTCAGCCGCCAGGACATAGTGAGACCTACTGCTATGGGGGACCAGTGGCTGTGCCAGTTATAGTATTCCAGATGGAGAGATGGTAAGAGTGGTGGGGGGGCTTGCTATTTGTTCTCAATCTAGTTGCCTTTCTTCCTCTCGTCCCTTTCCTAAAATTTAAATCGGATAATGATAATATCCCGGAGCCAGGACCACCAGGCACCCCACACCCACCCACGCCTAAGCGGATGAGCAGTAGGTGGCGTCAACCTTGGCCACCATTGTTGGAATAATCAGAAGAAGAGACACAAGGGGGGGGGAGGGGGGGGGCTTGGGGCGGGGGGGTGGGGGGGGGGGATGAGGGAAAGCCATGTGCTGGAAGTATGTGACACTCCTTGACTTTTTAAGCCTCAAAGGGGCCTTTGTAAGCTTTTATGGGGTTTAGTGCCCCGAGACTAAAAGAATCAGGGCGAACAGAATTGTTCATCTAGCTGTACTCCTCACATCAATCAGTGATGTGTATGGGTGTGTTGATTAAGTCCATACGCTATAGGTCATGAGGCATTTATTCAATGGTATCCAAAGAGGTCAAAGTGAACATTTCCTCCCAGCAAGGTCCAAACCGGGATCTGAATAGTTATTTCGACATGTAGTGTAATGTTGTATTTCATACCTATATATTTAGGCGTGTTTTACATTGCTGTGCTTTAATATTTAAAAAGCAGCTCTGTTCAATTGCCGAAATGGTTAAATATAGCGCCTTACCAAAATTGCTTCTTTTGTCACCCCAATGTCTATTCAATACCCTTAACATGTGACATTTCAGTATCCTTTCTAAACAAATATGTTGAGTCGATTTCAATGTAAGATATTAAAAATAGAAAACAATGCAAGAAATAGAGCTGTCACACGGGTCTTTTTTCTTGTTGACTGCTTGCTCCCGCCCCCAGACAAGGATTCAGTTCCCCCGTTTGTGATTGTATGAAATTTGACAAAAGTTCCATTTTGTTCCTGCGTTCAAACAACCACAGCACAGCCCCATCCCATAGCCAGCACGTGTCACTCAAAAGTGTTCGTTTCTTGATTGGTTGGATGTCGTTTCAGTGCGTCGACAGCACCGGTTACGCCACTTTAAATCCAAATGTGCAATGATGGTTCCCCACACTACTATGACTAGGGACTAAATAGGGCCCATCGTGTCCCTGACAGACTTGTACCCAAAGCATAAAGAATATTGGACTGCTTTGCGTCCAACCCTAAAATACCGTGTTACTCTGACCCGCCTGTCTCACCCTGTTTTACCACTGGGGAAGATGAAAAGGCCATATTTCGTATCTCATCTGTATTTCTCCTACTTCTGTAACTGTGCTTTTTAATTGCGCAGTCATTCTGTGGATTGCGGCAGGCTTTTTGGATGCTGATGAAAGTCGGATTTTTTTTTTTTTTTTTTTACAAGTCTACTCAAATTTTCCACAGAACACCTACGGTCTCCCATTGGGCATTTATTCAATTCAAAAAAAATTGCGGGTTTTATGTTATGCACAGTTAGGGTCTTCATGTACTATTTGTGTAGTTCTGGCATTACCATTATCTGTAGTTGGCGACTACCTAGTTCACGTTCCATAGCACGCCAGAGCAGGTTGGCCAATCCACCAACAGCATTCTGGGATGGGAGATAATGGGCTTGGTTTATGTGCATTCTTAAAACAATCACAAACATAATCCCTATAAAGGTAAATGGTCATCCAGGGCCTTGATTTCTGTTTACTGAAGGTTGGACAACCAAGACATTTGAAATAATTCAGTGAATAAAGTACGTGAATTTGATCACCATTTGCGGGGGCTTATACTGCTGATTGCTTCACTCATTTTTTTTGCCATACTCATTTTAAATATCTACATGTGAAGGTCGCACCTCCAATTTAACCTAGTAGAATGGTACAATAACGAAAAAAAGACCTTCTTGCTTTAAAGAGAATTACCACAATACCAGACTTTCAATTAAGTCCAGATAATGTAATTTGTATTGCCTATAACTAGTAAGCCTTTCAATTTCGACCTTGAAAAAGCTCTTACGCAAAATTACCTATTTATTTACGTCGGGAAAACGGCAATATAGTTCAAATCATTTTCTTGACAAATAGACTTGCTTAGCTATAGGCACACAGTCTCAGACAGAGTCTGTTTAAGTGTATACAGTCTTTCCTAATTTGGTTATTTATATGCAAACAAAGTGGCTATTGCTAGTTTCATACTAATGGTTGTCTGTCCTGTGTAACCCTGGCAGGACTGATGTGGAAGTGTGTATGATTAGCACCGGTATGGGGTGGGAGACAGGTGGGGGGAGTGTGGCCTTCCTGTCAACTGATCTGTGTGATGAGATTGGTCACCATGGACCGTCACTCAATTCACCACCACACCCCCCGTACCAGGCTAAATGAGCGATCACCACCCTGTGCCTGCAATACACGTTCCGCCAGAGATGGAATTTATAAATCTGTGTGTGTGTGGTGTGTGTGTGGTGTGTGGTTGTGTGTGGTGGTGTTGTGTGTGGTGTAAAACGAATGTGTTAAACTGTGCCCTTGCAGAGTGTAGGGCCAGTGGGAGTCAGGGCTTGCCTGGAATCCTGATATAAATCTAGTAGTAGAAGTCTTGTTGAACTTCACACTGTTGAAAAACCAGTTTTTGTCTTTTTAACACGCACTTAGTTGGCAGTTTATGGTATAAATAATGCAGTTAAAATATAAAGTCCTCCAGTATATCATATACGGTAGAAGTTACACTCCCTGAAAGGTGAACTGTATTTTATTAGGGGATGCACCAAAGTTCTACAACCAAAGTATTCGCTTGAAAATAGCAAAATACGTCTTGTGGAGTCCAGCCGAGTTTAAAAAAGACTTAATGCATTTTACCGAACAACTGCGATTTTATGACGCAAACAAAAAGCCACCAGCTAGAGTAACCGGGCACACACTTTACAAATGTCGGCAGTGTGGAAGCGCTATAAAAGTCAATATGAATGATTATGACTAGGTATTAGTCTGTTCCATGCAAAACCTACAGCGGAAAAAAAGTTAAAAAAACAAACAAAAAAAAACGCATTTGGGTTGGCTTTCTTACAAGTTATCATTGTATTTGGCTTTTCTTTCGGTGCATCTCTAAACTTTAGGTGTAAGATCAGTGGGAGTACCGTTGCTTCTATAACCGGACTATTGAATGGCACAGAACTTTTACATGTCTAAATATGTTTAAATAGTACATAGTCTTAAAGCATAAAAAATTCAGAAACTTTTAAAGATGAATACCAAGTTCTGAGTTATAAAGAAGAAGAAGACACTGAACTCTCACGATACATTTAGTCCCCAAACACTGGTAAGGATGCGTGACCAACACTATTTGAGAGACAAACAGTGTAGACCATGTGGTAAATGAAAGCCACACTATCATGAGTAACAGGCAGATGCCCTTGACGCTAGATACACATGTTCCTTGTGGCACTTGGTGCCAAGAAGAGGCCGAACCAGGATAGGGTAATCTGTAAATTGATGGAAAGAGATCTGTCGGATGGGAGCCTTTCAAAGACGAGTTTGGAGATCTCGGAGCGCGATGAAGGAAACCACATCCCTTTCAGAGGGAACGAGTTCACCATACCTTGGGAACTGTTTGATTGTCTTGCCGAATGGTCGGTGTGGGATTGATTTTCCACGTCGGTATGGAGCACAAGACAAACGGTCCTGCGGTCACATCAAACACATACAGGGACAAATAAAAAACAGACACGCACTTCGGCATCTAGGTTGGTCTAGCTAGGATACTGTTAGGCTATTTTGCCAAGCAAGTTATGTTTTTACAGGTTATTAAATTCAGACAGTAGTCACTTTCAAAAGGACCCTATCAACAACAATGTTATTCATTAAAATTGTATTCTTGTACTGTTGATTGTCCATGTACACCGACCTGTCTGTATACTGATTCATGCTGGACTGAATATGTATTTTACATGACACTTGATTGAACCAATCTGCATACAGTAATTAGTGTAAGTAAATAGTCTTATTTTGAGCTCCAACTTCTTAATAGAGAAAGGAATAGTATGTTATTGCTTTATCACACATTTAAACAAGCAGACGGATAGCATTTACGTCTAAGCCCACAGAAGAAGTAGCAGGAGCCCCCCCCCCCCATATCAGCTGTGAGTGTCTTAAAGCTAACATTACAGTCACTTTCTTCAGAGGAGAACGGAGGAATAGAATATATCTGTCCAACACATTTCACTCCCATAGGAAATACAGACGCTTTCTTGGGGTTGTCATCAACGCTGAAAAGTCTTCATTAAAATCAAGATCTAAACGCGCTTGGTCGGGACATTTGACGCAAATTAAGATAGGAAAAATCGGTGGTGGGTTCTGAAAGGTCCGTTCATGTGACACGCGGGACAAGAACGGGACAGTTGGGTCAGGATAGATTGTAGGGTGGGGTTATAAACGAAAGTTTTCAGGCTCAAAGACCTGTGTTGTTTGACCGTCCACAGGCTCTACACACACGGATTTTCCTCTAATAATACGTCATCTTACAGCGCAGCGGCAAGCTGACGCTCTGCACGGTGCGTTCCATTTTCTAAAGCCAGGGTCTTCAACAGGGGGTCCGTGACACTAGGGGGTCCGCGGAGGTACTGCAGGGGGGGCGCGAAAAGTTTTGGTTGATTAGCTTTTTTTTATATTCCCCCCTGCAATTTTTCCACTATTGAAAGTCTTTAAATACACATTAACATGAATTCAACACACTGTAGTAAACAGATAAATGGAGGCAGAAGATGTCTTTCAGTCATCAATGCAGATATATGAACCTGTGTATTATTTGAGTATTTTAGTATTGAAGGCACAATAACAAGTTACATTACACATGGCACTATAGGACCAGTTTTATAACACAATTTAAGTGGGGGTCCTTGGCTTGAAAAACGTTGAAGACCCCTGCTCAAAGCAGATTTGCATTGATTTTACTTTTGGGATGAGAACAGGGTGATCTGTCGCTTTTTTGCTTGTTACGTCTTGGGTTTATTGACATTAAACTGTGTTCTATACTGTAACAAAAGATGGGAACGCAACATTTTGCATGCCTGGGGGCTAAGCTCCCCTCCCCCCCTTTCATTCCATCCTGTGATATCCCTGGTCAATACACATGCTGTCAAAAGATTTGTGTGACAGAAAATGTTTTAAATGCAACATACTCATACCTAAACCATAGTATTGCCTGGCTTGGGGACAAAACTCTTTTTAAATGTATTGAGAGATTTTGCTGCTGTGGGGACGCTGGGTCCGAAGTGACTGGGGCTGCAGTTGAGGTGGTAGCTCCGATGATGGTGAGCAGGCAATGGAGGTGCTGGGTTGGTGGAGGAGGTGCTGGGGCTGAGGAAAAGCTGGAGTGGCAGAAGGTGTGAAGTGAGTATTTCTAGAACAGACAGACAGTACACGACAAGAAAACTAGAATGTAAATGGTGAACTGATGAAATTGCAACAATCAGGCCAGGGAGAGAAAATCAGATTGGGTCTTAAAGGCAGATGGGGAGCAGATGAGATGCAGGCTGCGCTGATTAGGGATGGGGTGCCAGGTGTGGAAGAGCGCAGCAGGAGGGGGCGTGTCCACTCACTGTGAAAGAGTGAAGGGAGACAACAGAAAACTACAACACAGCAACCATATTGCATGTGTAACAAAGTCACATCATGATGGGGGTCAACAGTGTTGCCGTATTAAATTGGAATCCAGATGAGTTTATTTAATTATACTCCTTGACATATGTATAATCCTAACAGGAACTAATAGGTTATATTGCAATCTCTCAGGCTCAATGTAGGTGTACCTACTATAATCCTAATAGTAAACATATAGGTGTATTGCAATCTCTTGGAATACAGGTAGGTGTACCTATATTTAAATAACACACTGTAGCAAGAGTTTCCAACAGTGTTTTTTTATTTACTCATGTTTTTTTCGCGAGTCAGAGTCAGGCAAGCCTGCAAAGGGCCACACTGACTCAAAAAAACTGCGTACACGAGGTCGGACCAGACGGAGTTTTTGCAGCCGGCGCTCACGTTCAAATGATAAATTGCGAGCCTGCATGGGATTTGGTGTACACACGCCCTACGCCTGATTAGGGTCAAACGCAAGTTATAAGTGAGGGCCAGCAAGATGTTCCAGGCTGCAGGAAAAAAAAAAGTAGTTATCTTTAACTACAGTTATTGTGTGTTTTGGTAATCTATGCAGTAGCCTACTGTACCTGTGAGACAGACAGTGACGGAAAACTGAAGCTTCTGCTTATTGCTGAGTTCCCTAAGCAGTCTTTGTGCACAGTTATGAGCTCAGCTAGCTACGAGCTATCATCTGTCGGTGATACCCTGTGGACCACACACTTTGAAGGAATAAGGCTGGTGTAATCTTATTCCTATTGTCAACAAATCTAATATGTGTAAAAAGCATTCTGTAATATATAGTTCATCCTGGAGAACGAAAGCAGACCTGAAGTGGGCGGGTAGGGAAAGGTCAGTTGGGGCAATTTATAAAAAGTATTTGGTATGAGTCATTCATAAGGTCAATGTGTGAGTAGTGTGCCGCTTTCATTACTTGTATGTGAAAAAAATAGACTCCACATCAAAGGAAGAAAGGTAAGACAACCAACCCACAGCTACTGTGGCAGGATGGCTTGCAAAAAAGTAAGGAAAGCGATGAAAACCTATCTGTTATCACAGCGAGGCGGAAAGTATAACAAGGCTCAAAAGTCAGCTATGAGAACATGACACAATAAATCCAGAGCGGTTTCCCATTTGCAATAATTGGCCTCCTGATAGTAAAACACTTGTGAACGTGTAACCAAATGCCGTGCGTTGTGAACCGCATGCCACAAAGCATACATCATGTTTGTCAACACAATGCTGGGGAGGAGGTCAGGGGTTACGCAAATAATAGGGTGATGGCGGCCAACCGCGCTGTATTTGATGTGAAGTAAAGGCAAATATATGAAAATAGGAGGAAAGTGAGAATAATTGCAAGATCAGGCGAGAGTGCTGCGTGGGGTTCATTAAGGCGGATGGATCCAGATGTCCTGTGGTCTTCTGTTTGGCTTTTAAACGCTGTCATCTTCTAAGGGGATTACCTCTTTTCCGCCGGTTCTCCGTCAGGCATGTCGGCTGCTGGGTTTTGTGCTCGCCTCAGCGAAACCAAACCATCGGGACTGAGAAAGGAAGAAAAAACTCTGCTTTTAAAGGTCGAAGTGAACTATGAAGAGCCTGGTACATAAACAGGGATCTTTCCTGTGTTCCCGCAGTCCCTGGGCAGGTGAGTCTCGATAAATAACCTAAAAATGATAAGAGATGGTAAATCTTTGCAGTTCCCTCGCAAAAAAGGGACATGGATAATTCAAATGCAGTTTGCTGTTAAATATGGTTCCACCCGGTGGAGTTCAACGCATTCTCACTCCCATCAGGTCAGGTGCTTTTTATTGTTGACAAGGATCACAATATATTGTAAGCAAACAAGCAGACAAGGCACAAGGCATGCAGTGAAGACACAGGGTAAACGTTAGTTAAAGGCTGAAAGCATGCAGCTAAGACACAGGATAACGTTAGCTTACAGGCGAAAGCATGCAGCTAAAGACACAAGGTAACATTAGCTTACAGGCTGCAAGCATGCAGCTAAAGGACAGAGGTAACAGTAGCTAAGGCTATAAAATGAAGTTAAAGATACAGGGCCACATTAGCTTACCAGCTAAAGACACAGGGTAATGGTTAGTACAGGCTGGTTAGCATGCTTAAAGACACAAGGTAACATTAGATTACCCAGCTCTGGTAACGTACAGCTAAAGAACACAGTGCAACATTAGCTTACAGGCTGGTAGCATGCAGCTAAAGACACAGGGTAACGTTACTTGTAGGCTGAAGCATGGCAGTGAAGACTCAGGCTGTGTCTCAAATCGCGCACTTCCCTTAGTGCTACTTACAGAGAGTACACTTCGTCTGCACTACGTACTACTTGCATAGTGCGTAATATTTGACAGATGAGTGTTTTGCTCAACGCGCCATGTGCAGCTTACCGGAAATGACGAATCACATTCCATTCCTTCTTTTCTGTACACTTGGGAATTTCACCTGGCAGAGCGTCAGTCGCCTATGTGTTTCGTCGAAAAAATTATCACATGCTTTGTTTGATACTTTAAACAAAAAAAAAAAGTGATATTTATTTGCACGTGGCACGCCAGGATGACGATTGCAACACCGCCGTCATGTCACCCCCTCATTAGCTTGTGAAAAACGTAACACAACTGTATGTAATATCGTTCTTGTTAATGCACTCTAATTCATTAATTATACCTATTCTTGCAGTCCATCTTTTATGTATTATGCTTATGTTTCGCTCTAAAAATAAGTAAAATAAATATTCAGCATTACGTTATGTTCATTTTAATGCTCAACGGTTTCAGGAGGACTCCTGTTGGCCCATAGATAAGACTGTTGTATGAAGCATTAACCAACAAATTACCTAATAGACAAACCTCATTACATCTTTTATTATAAGTTGAATTTTTGTTCTAAATGGTCTTTCAACAGTGACAATACAATAGAGAAAGCAGAGGTAACAGAATGAACATTTAAATAGGACCCATTATTATATCATTATATGCTGCTACAGTCATGCAACGTGTAATACAAAAAGATAACAAAAGTTATACTTTTATATAATTTATTTAAAAATTGCCTGTTAGTGCTGGCAGGCCGCCAAGGCCGTAGCTAGTCTGATGGGGACAGGGGACATGAGGGGGGTGACTTCAGAATCTCCAGGGGATCCTTCTACGGTCTGATGGCCATCGTTGCCCCTAAATGACAGCCCTTCATTCCTCGTTTGTCCTGAAGAGAGGGTTATACAGGATTATCAGTGGAGGCAGATAAACAGTAATACATCAGGTGGAGGCAGTAAACAGAATAACATCAGGTGGAGCAGTATAAACAGTATATACATAAGGTGGAGGCAGTATAAACAGTATATACAACATCAGGTGGAAGGCAGCAGTATATCAGACTACATCAGGTGGACACAGGACCCCCAGTCCTAACAGGTAGCGTTTAACATTAGCGTTACGCTTATGTTAAAGTTCCCGGCAAGACAATCAGCTGATCGCTATTTTGGAGACGCTACACGCTCACATCAGATATGAACACCTTGTTAAGATCATACATCTAACACTAAAAATCGTCTACAATGGGCGAAAGTGTAAACACAAACAACAGTTACACCAACACATGGAACGTTAGTTATAACATTATCTTGCTCATATGGGTATAAACGCCGTTGTTAGTTAGCTAAGTTGGCTTGCTAGCACGTCAAATTACGAGGACTAAAAACGTTAATTCATGGTATAAAATTATTTCGACCTGTAAATAACCAAGATAAATTTACAAGGGGCATATGTATAGCAAAAAAGACTCACGTCAACTTTGTATTGCTCCGTTGGTCGCTATCGCGTCTTCGGCCGCCGTATCAAGTTTTCAACGGTTGTTAGCTCCGCCCCTTCAGCTACGTCGCCAAGATGGCGACCCGTTGAGGTGTGGAAAGTGTCCATCGGTCCGCACTCAACTGTTGGACGTTTGAGGCACCATCGGGACTTTAGTGGCACTGCATTTGACGCAACTTCGACAATGTGAACGCACTATGTACTCAAATAGTTAGTATTTAGTACAGAAGTGCGCGATTGAGACCACAGCCACAGGGTAATGTTAGCTTACAGGCTGATAGCATGCAGCTAAAGACACAGGGTCACGTTAGCTTACAGGCTGAGAGCTGCAGTAAAGACACAGGGTCACGTTAGCTACAGGCTGATAGTATGCAGGCTAAAGGACACAGGGTAATGTTAGCTTACAGGCTGTGCGCATGCAGCTAAAGAACACGGGGAACATAGCTACCACTGGTAGCATGCAGCTAAAGACAAGGGTAAGGTTAGTTTACCGGTAGCCTGTAGCTGCAATTTTCCAGACACCATGGCAACTGCTTGAGTCCGAGATGACGGAGAAGAACAGAACAGGAAAACAGTTTCCTTCTTGTCAGTTATGTAGAAGTTATGAACAAACAACACGAGAAAAGCCATGATGGCTTGACTAGACATGGGAACCCCGACCCACTGTGCCGGCAATTGGATTTCGTCCTGCATCTTGATTGGAAACCTTTATGTTTAATTCTCCTGCGTTCAGTTCACAATTTTGCGGAAAACAATCACAAACTGGGTTATCCACCGGCGAAGCCACTGGCAGGTTTAAACACGATGACAGTAGAGAAAAGCAGTTCTGTTTACATTCAAACATGGCGGTGGGCACAACGAACACCACCAAAGCACAGCAATCCGGGATGCGCTGTCGCTTCTACGTCACCTGGACCGTTGGTCTGATTGGTTGAAGAGGATACCAATTGCGTACATTGAGTCGTTGGTCACGCTCTGTGCAGAGAACATTACAGAGCAGGACCCCGACCAATGCTCAATCTCAAATCTATGAGCTTGGCTGGTTGGTTATAGCCAGACTAAGCTCGACAGGACTCCATGGTGGATAGGTGCCCCTCGTTAAACTCATGTTGCATTCAATTGCACCTGGTAAAAATGGTAGACGCTGAGAAACCAAAGTCAGTTGTAACGTACCTTCTGCAGATAGTGGATCTGATGTGGCTTGCCGGCACTGTTGAACATATTGAATTGTGGGTGTGGGAAAATCGTGACACTCCTAATTGCGTGCAAGGCATGAAGTGCTTGAAGTCATCTTTTTGCGCGTTGTTGTGGGGAGGCTTGGGTCGGGAATCCACGTGCATCCGGACATACAGACTCTCTTTAGGTCCTAAAGGAGAGGAAGGAAATACAGGGTTGGAGGGAGGGGTGAATGGAAGGACGGCTTAGGTGGGTATTTTTAGGAAGGCCAGGAAGAGTGGTTGAGGTGTGGCCCTGCTCCTGAAATTATGTATCTTTAATCAAATTGTATCCACCACTTTATTGATATGGTTTCAATAATTCATGGTCCTGCAATAGAGCAAAAGCCCAATCTTTTTTAGAAATCCATTTGTTTCATACAGGGAATCTGCTATTTTGTTTTACTGTTTCCTGGCAAACACAAGCATTAGGTGATAAGGGCTGAAGTGCCAAGGTATTCAAATGAGGTGCATTGGTTTAATTTGGTGTTTGTGGTGTATGGTGTGGTAGCCTTGAATGGTAATGACACCGTCTTTGACGACTTTACCATTGTGGTGCTCATTAAATGACAAATGGTGCAACGCAAAACAATGATTACCAATGCTTTATTTGGTGTGTAATGTCTTGTTGGTGGAGAGATCGGTTTGTACGAGAGCTTGGGTCTCGTGCCACAGCTCAAGTAATTGCAAGAGTAAACGTGGAGTGTGAACTGGAAACAATACACACCTACAGAAACACAAAGACTGTGAGTGAGCACAGTGGGAGGGTTTTCTTAGAGGCAAACGTAGTTTGAGCATTTTCTGCCCAAGCTGTGCAACGCCTGTGATTGCTCCATTTGTCTTATTTTACGTACAGTAAACAGTCCTAAAGTCAGTAAATGTGCCAAAATTCAAAGCCAGTGCTGCTTTAAAAAAAAAACTTGGATAGTCTGGCATACAATAGAGCTCTACATCATGAGGAGATGCAGAATGAGCTCTCAAACAATGTCACGTCTAACGCATTACCGTACATTACCAGGACATGACTCTAAACGGCCCCCGACCCATTGTTTTTCAATTTACTTCGCACCACAAAAGGACTGGGTGATGACACATACATCACGGGAGATTGGGTGATGTAATCTAGGTGTACATATAAGGAGAATAATTGAATTGTGATTAGGCTGACGTGTTGGTACTTTCACAAATATACCCCCCAATGAGAGTTCGACATTCCTTTCTGTAATGCGCAACGTTAAAACCAGGAAAGGCAACATTTGTGTGACACAAATATACACTATCCATATTTAAGACCAAGTCATCTAATGCCAAGCTTTAAATTGAGTACTTGCGCGAATATGCTAAGGTCGCAGGCTAAATGCTACCAATGCAAAAGACAACCTGCTGGTTATTATCATTACATGACATTTAGGTGATGCTTTTATCCAAAGCGACTTACAATTGCTGTTTATGTCACAGATTGCACATCAGGAGCAATAGGGGGTAAGTGCCTTGCTAGGGACACATTGGTGATGTATCGCAGTGGGAATCAAACCAACACCAAAGGCGTGGGTCATTTACACTGCGCCATCACTAGGCTCCCTGTGCTAATAGTAGAATTAGCAATGTACAGGGATGCTGATGATGATGTAATTTGTTTCGTACATACTTGTTCAAACAGGTTGCACTATTTGACATTTTTGAACAGTGATGGTGCTAATGAAAAGTCATGGCGTCCACAAATAGGACAAGACCGAAGAGAAAGGGAAGAAGATGGAAAGAATAAAGTACCAAATGAGCAGAAATGTATCAAAGCAGACTGAGAAAGATGTGTAGAAGTAGAAAGGGTTTCTTCCCTCTTTCCTATCTCCTCCTTTCTTTTATCTCACAATGTCTCTATGGCTACCTCAGTCTCTGTATTCTCTCTCTGTCCTTTCTTCACTTCAAAGAGGGGCTGAATTACAAGAGTGGAACAGACGGATGACAGCACATTATAATGAATGACGGCCAGTTTAATGACTCCGACAACTCAGACACCCCCCTGTCGCCCAGCTCTCCTTCTTACCCTCCTCCAGGCTCGGGGCCTGTGAACAGGGCTAATGATGTCACCTTGGCTCCCGGGAGGACACGCATAAGACCCATTCCTCTGTTTGCTTTAATAATACATTTCTAAATGCCTTCATCAGCTGATAGATAATTAGGACAGGGGCATTGGCTGTCTGCGACTCCGGCTCATAAACAAGGGACCAACGGGGGATGCAGGTAAGGGAGAACGACAAGACACAATAAGACAAAAGGGGTGGCTGGCCGTGGACGACAGCAATGGAAGGAGAAATAGAAGAAAGGAGAGGGGGAGACTGTCAATCAGAGTGTAACAGATTGACAGATTGGGGTGTAAAAAAAGGGGAAAAAAAGCAGAAAGAGGAGCAGAGAGCAAATCTCAGTTTAATGACCGAGAGCAGCCCTCTCTGTTCTTTGGAGGACGATCAGCGCTGGGGACTGCCTGACTGTTAGCGTTAGCTGCCAGTGACAGATGAGCCAATCGGGATAAATTGCACCCACCGCGGTCTAACGCTAACTACGCCCTCTCAAAGACTACTGTGGCTACAGTAGATGCGGGGACTGGGGCAGTCAATCTGCACCATGTTATCACTTTTATGAAAATGCAGTAGGGAACAAAGCCCTATTACCTCAGACAGTCCCTTACTGATACAACCATTGGAGGGTCTAGGATCACTGCTTTAGGGGGGTCTGGCAACTTTTAATTTTTTTTTTAAATCCACTGTGCTATCTGTGCCTTCATATCATTTTGGACCATTATGACAAGGGGAAAACCCTTGAACTATGTAGCTAGAAATACACCAAACAGTTCTGAGGAAAACTTCCTTCAACGCGGATCACCGGGCCATTACGACAAAGAGGAGGTGGTGTTTAACACATGAAATCAGATATTATCTATGCATCAGCGACATTCCAAAATTTGCAATGTGATCTCTGACTGAAAGTCCTAATGTAACGACCATACCAAAATGATGTATTTTGTCAACTGTATAAGTTATGATTATTTCTGCACCAGTGTGACTCCCAAGACATATGAGAAGTGTTTTAGAATGGAAAATGACTTATGCATTACTTCTCTGTCTGTTATATCAATACATATCTGGAAGTTCATGTTCCATTTTATTTATTAATTTGTCTTTAAGGCCATTTTTTTAACATGCAAGGACCTCACTGCAACCCCAAATATTATAATAAACCAGTTTGTCCTAAAAAAAATGAGTTAATATCTGACTGTAGACAACAGGGTGTGTGTTTTACAAGCCTTTTATAAAATAAATCCAGAGGACAATAAACTGTAAAAATGGCCTCAGGCCTCAGAAGGTTAAAAATAAATTAAAGTTGGAGTGCGTAAATTCGTGGTCCCTATGAGGAACTCTAAGTAATGACAAACAAAGCTGTTGTAAGCAAACGTGGGCGCTGGACCATCTTAGAATTTACGTGTCCATGACCCTAATATGATGTTGGCAATATAAGTTATTACTGGTGTGCAATTGATGAGCTATGCTTAATTATTGCATATTATTTCAGTGTTGCTGTGCACAGTGGGACAAGAGATTGCTTCCAACTCAATCAAAAAAATAATTTTCTTTTTTTTAGGATCCATGAAAAGGAAACACCTTCAAATGTCTAAAATCAATTTGATATACCAATTTGATCGCAAAAACAGCATGTGACATCATCACCACAGGTTTTATTGGATTAAAGCCGTTTGAAACACACTTTCACCAGATTTATTCACATGAGTTTTTTTTTTTTTTAAATTCAGATAATTCGATTGATAAGTGGATGGAAAACTTAGCTACGTCTGGGTTTCTGCTTACAGTAAATGCTTTAGATTGCCACGTGTGGTCATGTCATTGAGATCGTTGCTTTCTCTCAGCTCGTAGCGTGACAGTTGTTTCAGTTCCTGTTTAAAACAGTAGTAGCATTAGTCTAACTGTAACAAAGTGAATTTGCAAGTTGATGTTGAGTTTGTGTGTGCAGTAGTTGCAGAGGGTCAGGACTGCGACCTATGAATAACTTAACCATTTTCTTTACCACAAAGGAATGTACTACTTTGAATCTATACCATGGGTTAATGGTTATCTTCCTGAAGTTGAAGCAGTAATTAAATCTTTGACCCATATAGTATGCCTCTACTCAGCCACGAGAAAAGTGCTTTCAGACATCCACTCTCATGGCAAAACAAATCAACAGTCCACACAAGCAATGGCACACAGCTGCCCAACACAAAACCAAACAATCAGTCTCTATTTGGGTCTGCGGGTGCCGCCGACTCGGGAGATGGATTTGAACAACATGGAGATGGTACATACGACCTTTCTCCACTTCATGGCTCTGATGATATACGCGGTCATCAGGTAGGCCCCTCCGACCCTGAAGAGCCATATCCTTTGAAACACAGAGCCTGATTGCCACTCAAGACACACACACCACACACACACACACACACACACACACAAACACACACACACACACACACACACACACAAAACACACAAACATGCATAAACATTGTGGCCTGGGGGGAAATGAGAGTGAGAGTCAGATCACTCTATCTTGCCGTGTCTTCCTGGGACATGTAGGCTCTTTCGCCAAATCCCAAATGGGACATTCGCTCTGTGTGTCTGTGTGTGTGTCTGTGTGTGTGTGTGTGCGTGTGTGGTGTGAAGCCGAAGCTCAATGGTCACTTCCAAATGACTTTGAAAATGGTCTCTCTTCCGGGATTATAGAATAGAAGTTATAAATGATGGTGTATATGACCCTCATATGTTGGCGATATCAGATCCAATTATTGGTATGCATTGATGATGACAGTTTCAATGACAACAAGTTGTCTTTGTAAGTATATTATAGTTGAAATGACTTTGCATCAACATATTACCCTTCTGTCTATTATTTGTACACATGTAAACATGTTGAGCTTAGTAACAAAATCATTATCTCCTATGTTACAGCATGTACCTAAAAATTTGACTTTGGATTTTTTTTTTTCTTCAATTTTTTTAAACATTTGGCACAAAGTTTACAATATTGAGCCTAAATGGGCCCATTCATACGTGGATGACCGAAATTATGAATAGTGAGTGATTTTCTAGGTATGGATTTAATGGCTTGTAGAATTTTAAATTTAAATGTATCTGGAACTGTGTCAGACTAACACGTCTTCAAACCCCAAACCTGTCAAAGTGCAGCTCCATCACCAAACCACCAGTACCATGTAAAATACTCAATACATAAACGTGTATAGGCAGCATATCTCCACCAGACTCCATGTAAATGATCCACTAGTTAGCGGTATAGAGCAGCATATCTCCACCAGACTCCATGGAAATAGTCACTACTTTAGGATGTATAGAGCAGCATTCCACCAGACTCCAGGTAATAATCACTGCTTTAGTGGTGGTATAGAGCAGCTATCTCACCAGACTCCATTTAAACAATCACTACTTTTAACGTGTATAGAGCAGCATATCTCCACCAGACTCCATTTAAACAATCAACTACTTTAACGTTGTATAGAGCAGCCTAGCTCCACCATCTCCCATGGAAATAATCACTACTTCTAGCGAGTATAGAGAAGCATCATCTCCACCAGTAATCCATTGTAAATAATCACTATTCTAGCGAGTATAGAGAAGCATATCTCCACAGTAAGTGGGTGAATTAAAGAGTTTCTCCAACCAGACAGAGATGGTGATTGTGGAACAGTGCAAGATGAACCAAGACGGTTTTGGTAGTTAATGTTATTTCTGTCCGCTTTGAAGGTTTTACGAGATCATTAACGGTTAGATTGAATGGAGTATGGTACAAAAAGAAAAAAATGTACTCTTTAGCTAAAGATATATCTCTGTAGGGATCCTTTCCATAATGTGTCAGATACTTAGACAAATAATCTGTCAGTGGCAAACCAGAATTTTAGGTGACGCAAATTGCCATAATGTAACTAGCAGCTGTTTTGGTCTTGCTTTATACTGTGCCAATTTAACAAGAGATTATTGTTACCATCAGTCACTAGACACTAAAAACATGTAAATATTAGGTCTAGTTAAGTTACCCTTTAAGGGAAGATTATGGTGGGGGAAGTTATTATCATCGCTAACCTAGGGTTAAATTTAGGGAAAAAAAACAGCAGCTGAATCAATGACATGTTTTTTTTTTGCGAAAAAAAAGTTATTTTTTTATGGTATTATGTTCTACGTTCTTTTCACTATGCACAATGGAGCCGTTATAAAAACAGATAAGATGATCAAAGAGACAGGAACAGAAAGCAGATAGATAAATCCACAGAAAACATCTCAAAAGCACAGAATGATTTATGTATTTTTATCTTTACGGTCAAGTTGACCGTAAAGATAAAAATACATAAATTCATGTATTTGGGGCACATTGTGGATAAAGAACAGCAATAGACAATTGCGTGTGAAAGCGACCTATAATGACACTCCGGGTGACGCGATGTGGAAGACAATGCAGTTACGTGACAGTAGTAATCCACTGTCTTGTAAATAACACCCCATTGATGTGTGACTCCTCTGTCTGGCTGCTGGGGGGGTGCAGAGGCGAGAACATATTAACCCTGAGGCGGTTAAAAGTTGGCATCGTGTCGAGGGGAAGTAAAGAGAAGAAGGGCCGCCTGCTGAATTATGGAAAGTACGGGGGACATTTCAAGAACAAAGAGTCCCCTCAGGATAAATGCCACCTCGACCTGCTCCTGGATGAGGATGGTTATCAGTCAGCCTTCCCACAATGCACCTCGATGCATACAAGAACAGGCACAAAGATATGGGACACAGCAATATTACAACCCCGCTGCTTGGAGTGTTGCCAGCTTAGCAACTTTAGCACTAGATTTGGCAACTTTTCAGCCCCATGAGCTGCTTTTTATTTTTTTTACAAAATCACAAGTGATGGGGACTTTCTGTAGAGAAGAAGCCAGTAGCAAGCATGCGACTGACGGTCTTTCTCTCTTGAGACCGCAAAAAATGACCTCTCTTTTTGGGGTCCGTTTCAGAGAGCAGCTTTGGGGAAAACTCTGAGTTAGTTAACCCTGGATGAGGAAGAGTTCAGAAAGAGAGGGTAATCAAACCTAGAGAGAGGGGGAACTCGGCCACGTTCAGAAAGAGAGGTCACGTCACCTCAGAGGCAGTTACTATGGTAACCGAGTCTGTGTACTAGCCTGGTCCGGAGCAGGTTCTTTCTCTGTCTCCTCCCTCTGACACAGGCACTCTCATCACCTCATTCATTCATTATATTCATTCATTCATTCAGTCTGTATCAGTCTCCTCCCTCTGACTCAGCACTCTTTCTCTCCTCAGATTCCTCATTAATTCATTCATTGATTCATTCATTCAGTCTGTATCAGTCTCCTCCCTCTGACACAGCGCACTCTCATCACCTCATTCATTCATTTTAATCAGTCTGTATCAGTCTCCTCCCTCTGAACCACCATCTTTCATCTCTCATTCATTCATTCATTCATTCATTTAGTCATTCAGTCTGTATCAGTCTCCTCCCTGACACAGCGCACTCATCACCCATTCATCATTAATCAGTCTGTATGCAGTCTCATCCTCTGACCCACCACTCTTTATATCTCATCATTCATTATCATTCAGTATTATTCATTCAGTCTGTATCAGTCTCCTCCATTGACTAGCACCTTTCATCTCCTCATTCATTCATTTCATTCATTCATATATATAGTATCAGTCTGTATCAGTTCTCCCTTGACTCAGCACTCTTAATCTCTTCATTCATTCATTCATTATTCATTCAGTCCAGTCTGTATCAGTCTCCTCCCTCTGATAAGCACTCATTTCATCTCCTCATCATTCATTCATTCATTCATTCATTCAGTCAGTGCATCAGTCTCCTCCTCTGACTCAGCACTCTTTCATTCATCATTCATTCATTCAGTCTGTATCAGTTTGATGAAAGAGCGTATGACTTCCCGGGAGTTAAACATAGTAGGGAGATGATATTGGGGCCCCGACTAAGAGGTTTTTTCATAACTTCCTACTTGAGCGGTATGTTTTTCTTCCCAGTCTATCAGATGCATCCTACATAACCTTATCCGTCCTAATATCCGACACCACCCATCGTGGACATGCTCTACATCCCAGCACATTTGGGTTGCATTACGTTTTTTGCATCTTTACATTGACATTAAACAAAGTAATGTGGAGCACATTAGCAAAGTCCATCAGAAGAGTGTGACTCGCTCTGAAACGTTTTTTAAATGTTGTGGTAGTGTTCCCTGGACAAAACCAGTAGAGATAATATATAAAGGAGTTCCAGAGGATTGCAGATGAGGGCCCTTTGAAATAAAAGATTAGAATCATAATCTGTAAATGATGGTGCTGCCGCCTCAGAATGGGTTTTTAATTTATTTGTATTATATTTATCTTATTAATCCCACTTACACTCTGTTGTTATACACACAGGCCTGAATTACACCCACAAAGCCAGGATATATGCTGCACTAATGGAGAGATGGCATAGTGGAAAGCGCCCTGAGGGGTTCGGTGCCTGCTCAAGAGCACTGGCAGTGCCCAGGTCACTACCAGGCCACATCATACTTTGGTCCGTACGGGGGACTTGAACCATGACCCTCGGTTCCAGACCAACTCCCTACAGACTGAGCTTCTGCCACCTCCTAGTAGGTTAGGAATTTTTGACCACACCAAAGAAATCATAGGTTCAATAACATTTACAGTGATGTTATACGTATGATTAAATTGATATTAATGCACATATATACACTTATGCATTACCTAGCAAACTTTCGCCCCACGCAAATTCCCTCTCTTGCACCAGCTGCTTTGTTGCTTTTAATGTATGTTCAAACTCGCTGTATGTGAGTATTTCCCGACAGTTTGTTTGTGGTTGTGCCATGGTGAATTGTAGTATCATGGCTCCATTCATGCGGCTTTTTTTTATGGTGGTGCACAAGCTTAACTCTGAGTCAACCTACTCCAGAGTCGATTTGAACCAACTCAAAGCAGCGGTTTTGGAACCGAAAACTCAGAGTTTCATCTCAGGTGGATCAGCTCGAGTTCAGGGTTAGACTCAGAGTTTCAGGGTTAGTCTTTAGCTAACTTTGCTAGCTACTTTCAATGGAAAAGGCTGGCAACACCGGCTGCTTGCTGTGGAAATTATCCATCCGCCTCTCCATTTTCCCCACCTCCTTTTCAGTCTTCCTCTTCATGGTCAAACTACTGAATGTCTTGTTCCACCTCAACTTATTCCTTATTACAGAGCTGCCAACTTTTCCAAAAACTTGAGTGGATTTGGGGGGGCAATCAATATTTGCTCGCTATACAAGCAATTTCTTTGGCTCTTCAGCAGGTTTAAATTGGGATTTGATATTTGGGGGGATAGGGGGCTCTCCCCTAGGGGGTCGGGGGTATGCCCCCCCCAGACATTTTTTTAAAAAATAAACTCTTAAATGGCACTTTCTGGAGAGTTGTGTGTAAAAAATTGAGAAATCAAAGTCTAATGATATGTGCAAAACTGTAGGGTAAGAGCTTTGGCATGTGTGTAGTCAAGAGGTATTAGGGCATTTAAGGGGCGGCTGTGGCTCAGTGGTAGAGCGGTTGCCTGCCAATCGGATGGTTGGTGGTGTTGGATCCCCGCCCTGCAGTCATTGTCGAAGTGTCTTGGGCAAGACACTGAACCCGAGTTGCCCCGGTGCTGCGCATCGGAGTGTGAATGTGTGTGAGTGTTTATCTGATGGAGCAGGTGGACCTTGTGACGGCAGCCCCGGCCAACAGTGTATGAATGTGTGTGAATGGGGAATGTTTCCTGTAGATGTAAAAGCGGGCTTGAGCAGTTGTTAAGACTGGAAAAGCGCTATATAAATACAGCACATTTGCATTTACACTTATACATTATTTAACTTCTTATGATATAAGAACTGACCCAGACAATGTGCAAAATAATGAACCACATGAAGAGCAGTAGCTATGTCAGCAACAGCTGAGAAGATTGGGGTCTGTGGTGAACAGGTCCAGGAGTCCTGGTGTAGGACCATGGACCCAAAGTTAAATTAATCTTTCATCTTTGAAATAAAGATATCAATCAATCAATCAATCAAATCAAATGTTGAGGGGTCAATAAGACCACTGAAATTCTAAAGAATGGACAACCACTGTTTTGCATAAATTCTAATCCTTTAACCTTGTAACAAGGCTCAGTATGTTGGACCTCATCCTCTGGCCCCCCTTACTGGATTTCCTTTTTAGGGAAAATAAAGACTATTTGTACATTTTATAAAACATTGAATTAAATTATTTATAGTAAATTTGAGATACCCCGAGGTTAGAGAAGCACAATAGTGGCCCAAGTTGCAGTATGCGTTAATAGTATGCTCAGATGTGTTCACCAGATTTCTGCTCATGTTTACAACTTGTGCACATTCAAAATATAACTCCTCCATCTCGTTGTCGAGATTTGGAGAGTTGTAATATAGTCGCTGTGCATTATTGCTCCGCTGATATGGTGGATCTCACTCAGACCGTATGACAAAGTTTAGAGGAGGCTATACGCTGCTCATTATCAGAGGACTACGCCAGATGCAACGCGTCACTGTCCCCCCCAGAGCGAGTCCACTAAAATGAAATGAAGTTGCTTCGCTTACCCGCCGCTGACTCACCTCATTGTTACAGAGAGAGTGGACATGAAGCGACGGACGGGACTGACGATACTCAGAGCTCATAGGCCACTTGAAGTCGGGGAAATGAAACTGGGTTCTATAGATCTATAATAACTCATCTTTCAGAAATTTGACCGACGGGTTGAAACGTCAGCGTGAGAAATCGGGGGTGTGGCGTGTGAGCGTGTGAAACCAGTCAAATGCGTGTGTCTCACGGCCAATGCGTGAGAGTTGGCAGCCCTGTTATTATAGCTGTGAACATGGAAAACCTTAAAAAAAAGTAGTCTTTAACAGTGTTGTTGGAAGACATGTCAAACATGTTTTTGACAATGCTAAGCATTCTATTTTGCTGAAATGAATACAAACCGTGAGCTAGCCAGGAGTTCACGCTTCAAAGGCGTTGGTCCTCAGCAGTTGTGGTGAAGAAAGGCAGGAAGTCAATATGTCTAATCACTCGGGTCCTGGGCAAATGTTAGTAGTGCTGTCAGCTGTGCAGCCTGTGGTACAGAAGGAGTCAGTCGACTCAATTATCTCACTACGGCCACTAGAGAAGAGATCTTCAACACGGGGTCCTGGAAAAGGCTGCGAGTATACTTATATTTACATGAATCCAACATTAAAAAAAACATTTATGATGCTTACTGGCCTTTAGGTAAGGTACCTATCCACTGACACAGTGAATCTTAATGATTCACTGTTCCACATTTTAACATTAGAACATGATGTATGAATACGTATGTGGCTATGTCACCCATTATTTTAAAAGCTTAGTATTGTATGCGCCGTAGATAAGTATATCTAAATGCTCTAGGCCACCCTACATGTTATTATGCAACTACAACTACACAAGGGTGGTTCCTGCTCCGTCTTTTTCTCAGATGAGGGCTCCTTGGCTTAAAAAGACCCATTTATTTACCCATGCATTTAACTTGGGTTAAGAACTGACCTAACTAGTGGACATGTCTAACACACGGTCCTCAGTTGTACTTACTCCCAATGTCCACCGGATGCGGAATGGCTGCGGAACCGCTCCGGAACGGCGGTAAAATAGAGCGTTGTTGTTGGTTTTGTGGTTCTATTCTACGTGAATTTGCGAGATCTCGTGGGTCTCTTGGGACTTTACGCAGCCGTTCTGCATCCGCTGGAAATCAGCTCCCAATGACAGTGTTAACATGCTAATGTCTGGCAGGTAATGCTAACCATATCTTAGTTTAGTCTGATGTTAGCACGCCAGCATTAGCTAACTGGCACTGAACATAAAAACCGATGAGACCGGTGTTTGGTCAAAAACCAAAAGATTTGACCCATTCCAAAAAAGTTATCTCAGGACACTTTACAGATTGATTAGGTAGGTACACAACAAAACAGATCCCTACCCACCCCACAACCAACTCTCCCTAACATTTGTGGTTACAAAATAGACATAAAAGTATTTTGAAACCATTAGACAAATAGACACACATTATACAGTACACCTTATACAGAAAGAGCTACATCTGAAGTCCCAGTTACACAAACTAGATGTGTAACCTGTTTTTTTAAGATTGGTCATCCCAGTCAGTTTTAGCCTTCAAGTCATCAAAATAATAAAAAAAGCTCCCCATACCTCATAAAACTTGGACTTACTTCCCTGCAGGGTGTATTTTATTTTGACATCTCTCAGGAGGTCCAGACGCTCAACACGAACTTAAAACTAACTCAAAGCTGTTCAACAAAACTCAACTGCTCGGGGCGCCTACATCCCCCCATTAGTGCATGTATACTGTAGGTCCTGACCTTGTGTGTGTGTGTGTATGACAGACCTGTGTGTAATGTGTGTAACTAAGAACAGAGAGAAAACATGTCATTTCCCTTGCGGGATTGATAAAGTATGTTAAATGAAAAAAATGTGTCCAGCTTGTGATTCCAAAACGATCTTCAGGCCAATGTCGGATGTAGAGGTTTTTCTCATCACTGTGCTTCCAACGAAGCGGTGATAAGAAAGGGTTTGTAAATGAAGGCCTTTGTCTTCCTTTCCATTAAGTTCCTTTCCCCCGTCCCTGATTTGCAGACAAACCAAATACTCTTTGTAGCGTCAATTTTAATTCCAACAAAACTGTCAAAGATTGCGAAAGCTTGAGAAAGACAAAGAAAGACATTGTCTTCTGACCGGAAATATGCCGGCTTGGGTTTTTCTGAAGCACTCGAGTGCTGTGCGCAGTCGGGGGGGGTAAACAGAGAGAAGGGCCAGGGTTGCTTCTCATTTTCTCCCTTTCTTTCATCCCCTCTTTCTCCAAATCCCCTTGCCACCTTCATGTCTTCTTCAGGCTAATCTTCACAGGCCATGGTGGGGACGAGGAACTGGTGGGAGTTCAACGAAGAACGGCCCAGAAGTGCCCCCTGGCCAGGGTTCACCCCTCCACCCCCAATAGTCTGTAGTGCTTCGCCTCCTTCCTTGAAGGATGGATCCGCCACTTGCTTCCTGGCTGCTCCCAAAATACGTCCCCCTGTGTGCTTCCTGTGCATAATTGTCCCCAGCTGTAACACCGGGGATAAATAGGCCCGTGGAGACAACAGATTTGTAATTTTGGGGTGAGAGTGAAAAGGAGGCAAATTGGTAGCAGGCCACAGAAATTAGCATTCTTTTGGCTTTAGAGGGCATTAAACATTAAATAGCTGCAAAGTCCCTTAAGTATTGGGCTCTTGGAAGTGAGGGTGCCTGGTTGGAGAGATGAGAGACGGAGGTGGGGAGGGGGGGGGGGGCAGAGATCAGAGCTTCAGAAGGTTTTTTGTTTGGGTCACAGATGGTTGGTTCCACTAGGCTCCGTACCTCCTGCAGTGTTTTAGCCCAGGCGAGTGCAACTGTGTATTATTGATGCTGTTTAGAAGCTTTTCCTGCGCTCCATTGACTTTCACATATCAGCTTCCATGTGTCTGTTACACAGCGACGTACTGGGGAAAGGCTTCCACACAATGGTGGACACAGAGAAAGCATCCCCTTTACAGAATATTAGAAACACATTGAATCTCTATTGTCATTACACATTTAGTATGTTTTCATCAGAATTGTGCTGCTTGTATTGTAATATCCATCAGGTCCCAAGAAGAAATTATAAGAAATCAGGTCTCATTTTATTCCTATTTGCCAACATGATTGTGATTATCGAGCTGTAAGGTTGGTGTGTCACTTTGGCCCCAAACAGTGTGTGTGTGTGTTGTGTGTGGGGGGGGGGGGATTAGACATCTGACATTAGGGGAATTTTTTCTGTTTTGTCGTTTCTTAAACTGAAGTATTTTTTTTTGTGCATAACTAAGTGACAGATGTATTACAATGCTCCGAGAAGGTGACATGCAGCTGATACCAATATGTGTATTAAATCCACCCCCCCAGATTGTTTTTATAATTTTCAAACTTGTTGTCTTAATGCCCCCAACAACTCAAGTGACATCATTGAGGCTCTTTATCCGATTTCACATCATATGATACATCTATTATGGCAGTGTCGGTATTCATTGGAGTTCTGGGAAAAACTTGAAAATGATTTAAATATTCAAAAGAATCACACAATTCAATTGGAAGCAAAAGATGTCATTCTTCATTAGAATAACAAAAACAAAACGATACAAAGGATTTTCAACCTACTTATTCTACAGGGGAAGTTTCATACCCATAAAGACAACATTTCTAAATCTCGTCCAATTTCTTTGAGTCCATCCAAATTATTGATAATACAAAAACTATGTAGCTGATCTCCTGCAATATTTGTGATTATATAGCCTTCATTCCATTTCATCTTGTATTTGTGTAGTAATTTATGTATTGTTTATTCTTTTTACCTTCTTTTTGTTGTTTTTTAGTAAGGTTGTAATGCTCACTGGATGGAAACCAATCTCTTTGTGTATGATGCCGACATTGTATAACACATTTGGAAAATTTGTACACAAAAAAAAGACAGCTCCCTCTGGAGATAATAAAGGTTTTGTCCAACTAAAAATGGAAATATAGATTAAAGATGCATGCTTCGGAGGCAAAGGGCCGACCCCAGAATAACTTTCCCAGAGTCCTCAAGTTGTGGGCTTTCTTTCCAGAACAGAACGCTGACTATTCTGTGCACTGAGTGCAGTGTTTTCAATTGAAAGCTGTGCATATAAGTGTTTTTATGAGTATGAGAAAGAAATTGACCAAAAACAAATTAGCAGGCCCTACTTTAAAATGTGTATACAGCAGCGTGTGATTGGAAATTACAAATGTCCAAACCTGCCAGATCATTAGAGAAGAAGTAGTGTGTAGCTGCCAGTGTCACGTAATGGTGTAAATGGATTCCTATTCTTGCACTCTGAATTTCCCTGTGACAGATTCTAATAAATTACAAGTTCTTCTCTGGAAATTGAAGTAACTTTTTTTTTTTTCCAGTTCAGTTTGTCTGTTCGCTGCAGGTCTCTTGTGGTGAAATTGAAAAATGAAACCTGGCTCCTGTCTCCGCAACCTGCTCAGTGTGGTCCCTCCTTTTATCTGCCGTTCGACAGCATCGGCGAGGCTGCAAATGAAAATGGGACATGATAGACTTTCTGTCATCCACTTGATGCGCTTTAATTAATTGCGCTGTGCAAACAGAAGTCAGAAAAGAAACCGACTTTTTTTGTTTGGCCGCTCGCTGGCTCCTGCATTGTGTTTCTCCTTTGAAGTGGCAGCTGATTTGAAAGCAAGTGACCCCAGGTTTTCATTTGACTTTCATTTCTTTTTCTCCCCTGCCACCATCTGAGTGCTGAGTAACTCATTAAGGAGGGCTGAAATCAAATTAGCAGCCTCTTAGTCGATCACATGTGGATCTTTCGCTCATTACGCTGCTCCCACGGCTCACCTTCAGCCGACTCCTCGCACAGATCTTATTGCACCTTGCTTTCATTTCACACTGTCAGCGAATGAGCGCTGAGTGCATCCTAACGTGATTTGCCTCACTGTATTTACACTTCCCATCACACAATGCTCTGACCTAGAAGGCCCCCGATTTCTCGTGAGCGTTTCTAATTCAATAAGTCCTTTGTTTAGAACAAAGCAAATAAAAACATGCTGTGGCGGGACCTGTTTTTAGAAACCAATGCCAAAGAGTGTGTTCAGATGTGTTGCCAAATGACCCGGTTAAAAAAAAAAAAGAATAGCTTGTAATACAGAATTTGAATGGGTCGGGTTTGAACAAATTAAAGAAAAATAAAGAGAATACAGCGTGACAAAGCTGGAAATGTCAGAGTACCATCTTTCTGTTCAATTACCTGCAATGACCCCAAATTTACCAGACAAGCACCTTTCAATGGGAATTCTGACTTGTCAGTCAGCAGCATAGGCAGAAGTACTGTGAGTTTGTCAAAGCACCACGCAACCTCGTAGAGACCCAAGACTGCTGTTCTTGACTTCTGTTTCTCACCTGCACCCAGTGATGTAGTGGAGGCTAAACGCACGTAAACGCCGTTTATGCACCTCTCAAAATTCGGAAATGGCGTTACCACACCAAAGTGCGTTTACCCACCCGTGAATAGCATATGTCCAAAGCTATTCTAAATTAAGCTTATGTCTTTAGTTTATATTGTTCATTAGTTTCATAGGTTGTTAAACTTAAGACGAAGTATCATATTGCGCTGCATTACTGTCAGTGTTGACTAATCTCTTGCGGTGTTTGGGGTAGTGAGCCCCCAGCGTCGCCTTCCAGGCAACGCTACCTGTAATGTACTAGGATTGGGCAACGGTTTGGTGCCTTGAGTCCGCTCGCAGCGCTGCCTGGAAGTCAAAGATGAGGGCTTAAATATCAAGCAGGAAGCGGCAGACTAAAGTCAGAGATTCTTCATTCTGTCATACTATCCTACATGTAGTTAAGATGAATGGGTTTGAAAATGTAAACATGTGACTTTTGTCAGATTGTTGTGTCTTGCAAAATGTGTGTGAAGCATTAAATATGTGTAGACTTTTGACTTGAGAAGAGGTTTTGCTCGTGTGTCAGTTTAAATAATTGTTCTATGCATGTCATTTTATTGTGTGTAGCAATTGAAAAAACTGTATTCACCAACTATTTTGATAATCATTAGTTGGTTTGAGTAATTTTTGTTAAGACAAAGTAAAAAGGTCTTTGATTCCAGCTTGTTATATGTGAATGTTTTGCACATATTTTTGTTGTCTCTGTTTTGTCATTTGTAAACTTTATAGAATTTCAACCCTATAATTCTTCTTAAGTCTTTTTAACAAGAACTTCAATTAATGTATGAACTGAATACTGATTGTGCGACCTATGAGGAAACAACCAGTGATAAATTGCCTATAGCAATGTCATCAGGATACACCGGTAGGCCTTGGCCCCCCTTATCGGTTATCGCGTCATGGTCTACGTGATCACAGAATTTATAGTTTACCCACCTCTTTTTTTACCACTACACCTCTGCCTGCACCCCAACTGTCAACGTTGCCTAATTCTAAGTTTGACATCCAGAAAGTTGCACTAGTCTCACATTGCTGTGAGTTATTTAAATAAGCTGGAAACTGGTTAAACATCATTTGCTCATTGTGTATCCTTATGTGTACCAGCTCAGTCTCATGGAAGTTTGTGAACTGGTGACGTTATTTAATCTATTGATTCCTGTACAGGGACACGGTTGTCTCATTTTCTTCTGCGTAAACTAATTTATTTCAAAGGGAAGCATATTTCACGATCACAGCATGATTACGGTAGCGAGTAGAATAGAAAAGCCAAAAATCCATGTAAGGAGGTTGGTCAGGGGGGTGGATGGGTCAAACAACACAGGACTTTCATCCCAGAGACCGGGGATGGTGTCCCGTGTGTGGCGTTTCTTTTCCCCCGTTCTTCTTCTCCTAACCACAACCGTCCCATTGTTGTAGCGTGTCCCACGTGTGGCGTTCTGACATGTCGTTGTCCCCGGCGTGTGGCTTTTCATTTTCCCATTTTCCCATTTCCCAAAAATCGAGGTGTGTACATGTGTAAATAGCAAATATCCACCAGTCGGCCACAAAACGTCCCATTTAGAGATGTCCTAAACATGCTCTTTGTAAACCTTTACAATCATTCCCCAAAAGAACTAAGCAGGTCTTCCTTGTTGCACTTTCCAAATTTCTTAAAAAGTTGCCATTTTCAGCTTGATGGCTGGAAGTTTGTTGTGGTTTTGCGAAGTGAACAGAGTTTGTGAACGACAAGACAGAAAGTGAAGGATGAGGGACATCCAGTGCATGTCAAGCAGTAGTCTTGGAAATGTTCTTCTGCCTATTTAATTACTAGCCTCAAATCCATTGTAGTGGATCAGTCCCACCACCCTCATCGCTCAGCTTTACAAGGCTATATTATGTCAAATGACTGCAGATTTTAGCATTTTTTACATATATATATTTTTAGCATTTTAGCAGTTCTGCTCCCAAGTGACCAACAATGTGATTGCAACAATGCAGCTTTTTGTGCCTTGATCTATATCCAAACCTTTCCCATAGCAGTGGCCAAATTAGCATTTTTGTAGCCTTATTGAAATATTGGTAAGAGTCAAATGGAAATTACTTACAAAGGATGTTGTCCTACCGGGCATCACAACAGAAAACAGTTGATTGAAGTTGATTTTCTAATAACATGTTAGCAATGTAACGTATCATAGAGGCATGATCTTTTGCTAGTATGAGTTTGAATCAATGCAGCCAGCTGACATCTCTCTGCACCTCTGCAGTGTTGGGCAAGTTACATCCAAAATGTAATACATTATAGAACACTAGTTACTGTCATTTGAGAGTTATTAGTTACATTACAGTATTACTGTCTCTGAATTGTAATGCGTTACATGACTTTTGCATTACATTTGAGTTACTTTCACCAACATAACAGCAGAAGTTTGACTTGGCTGCTAACTTGCGAATTTTACTACCGAATGGATAAAGTTTCCTCTTCATCCACCATCCATCATTTAGTACATCATAGATTATTCAGCTCCAGCTCTGACAATGGTTGCAAATGGTCCTAACAAGCCTATACTTGGCATGGAAGATTTTGTAATGCGGAATCCAGTGGCCATTACACCTTGGACAATATGGATCCAATCAATCAATCTGCCACATGAAATCGTACTTAATACAAATACAGTGAAATGTAAAAAAAGAAAATAAACCATAGTGCTTCCTGTCCAGTCTGGTCCTGGACACGTATCTGTAATCACCTCCATCCCTCCAGATCAATCACATCCCACCCAGCTCTCTCCACAAGGCTGAACCCTCCAGACCATGCCATAGTGGCCTAAGCTATATGATGGCTCACACAGAGGACTGTTACACTGACTGGATCATCTTGAGATGATTGTCAAAGCAGGGTTTTGATGCTGTAAAAAAAGAGTTAATAAATGGCAAGGTGTGGTTCAGTGGAGCCAGTTGAGGTGGTTCGGGCATCTGGTAAGGATGCCTCCTGGGCGCCTCCCTAGGGAGGTGTTCCAGGCACGTCCAGCTGGGAGGAGGCCTCGGGGAAGACCCAGGACTAGGTGGAGGGATTATATCTCCAACCTGGCCTGGGAACGCCTCGGGATCCCCCAGTCGGAGCTGGTTGATGTGGCTCGGGAAAGGGAAGTTTGGAGTCCCCTACTGGAGCTGCTGCCCCCGTGACTCGATACCGAATAAGCGGTCGAAGATGGATGGATGGATGATTCAGTGGTAGAGTGGTTGCCCGCCAATTGGAAGGTTGGTGGTTCCTGGCCCTGCAGTCCCATGTCCAAGTGTCCTTGGGCAAGACACTGAACCTTGGGTTGCGCCATCGGTGTGTAAATGTGTGTGATTGACGAGCAGGTGGCACCTTGTACGGCAGCCTGGGCCACAGTGTGTGAATGGTGAATGGTTTCTGCACTATGTCAGAGTTTAGGATTAGAAAAGCGCTTTATAAGAACAGTCCGTTTACATTACACTTTATCACTGCAATTTTCAGGCTTTTAAAGGAAATGCTTCTCAAAGTAATTAGTTTCAAATGACTGACTTAAAAGGCAGTCTAGTGCTTTAGTACTTTGATTAAAACATAATGGAAACTACGCAAATATCAGACAGTAGTTGTGAAATGTTCAGTCAGTTTAGTTCCAGATATTGATGTTCTGAAAATGACATTCAAAATCTTATTTCTTACCACAATATCCGCGCATGGCAGCTACGGTGTGGTAGGGGCCATACTTATAAAATACTTTAAAAATTGGATTTCCTCCACACTGCTCTCTCCAGAGTTTGATTGACATTCAGAGTCGTAATGGAGAGAGAAGCTGGAGGAGAATTGGAGTGCTAACAGCGCTCACGGCTACAGTGCAAACAGAGCATTAGTTAGCTCCATTGTTACCTCACGCTGACGGGGTGCAACCTCGGGTGTCAACCTCCATGTGAACTCCGATCTCCCACGGAAGACCAACCCGGGCATTTTAAGGATGAGTTGACTGTGATCGGCCATCCAACAAGACATAAACAGGAAGGGACGTGCCAACAGTTTCTAAAACCCGTTCTCATTTGCAGGTCGTCATAATACTACGGCAAGAGGAACAACAGAGAAGATGAAAAAAGCTAGGATTCCAACACACACAGAGGGCGATAGACTTCATTGTCTGTTCAGGAAGCCATGCCTCGACTATATCTTTACATAGCAAATATTTGTTTAATGCTGTATTAATGTTCTGAATTTCCTGTACAAGACATTTAATGCCGCTGAACACCCACAAAGGTCATTTCAGTTAGATAGATAGATGTTTATTGATCCCAAGAAAAATGGGAAATTCCGGTGTTACAGCAGCAAAATCAGTCACAAAGCAAAGAATATAAATATAAATGAAATACTAGGAAAAATATAAATACATACAATGTACGTGAAGTAATAATATGAATAAAATAAAAGAACAAATATTTGAATATGTACAGGATGGGAAAACAAAAATGTGCAACTGCTTAAATATTATGCTAAGATGTATGCTAAATGTGAATAAACCAATTGTGCAGGTTGCACTTAGTGCAGTAGTGTGGTGTCCAAAAGTCTTATTATATACATACATATATATATATATATATATATATATATAGTTATTATTACTGAACTCTACCAATAAGAATGATAAAGCTTTCATTTGTCCGGCCCGACCAGCTGCAACAAAGCAAACAGGAGACTCTGGAAGATTTTATATCAATCTATGCAGTATACCGTCTCTATACACCCACACAGTCCTGGGAAGAGGTCTAATCAGCCAGATCCACGGCCTTTAAGGATATAGTAGTTATTGTAAATGGTCATTCACAAGCATTTATGCAGGTGGCTGATGGGATGGAAACTCAGGTCTTCACATCTTTTCGTTCTGCTTTGCTAGATGAAGGGCTCTTCCTGTATTGGCACGTAAATCACGAGATGCCGATTGGTCCAATGTGGATGTAAGTCCTACAGAAACTGGTCAGGCTCAAATGAAGACTTATTTAGATGCAAACGTTGGTCTCCTGCATGATAGTTATTAGTTAGATAGTACATGCCCATCCACAACCCTTGCCTATACACAACCTTAACTGCTTCCCTACATACAGGGCCTTGGCATTTAATGTGCTAACTGTGCTCCAAATGTGTCCCAATACGAGCTGAATTCCTAGGGATACTGGTTCTCTTGTGTCAGGACCCTACCACAAGCATTTGAAGTTGCTTAAGAGTTGTTTTTTTGGGGGAAAGTATGGATACGTTTTTCCATGCTGAGGCATGAGTATATGTCCTTGTGTTTTGAAAATAATTGACAGACTTTATTTACTTGTGGCTATTAATGCTAAGCTTTGAGTCCATGATTATAGAAAGATGAATGGTTTGGGTTTTGAAACACTGAGAGGCAAAACGGTTCATTCATTCATCAGTTTTGTCAGTATTGAATTAAAGTTAAGGCATAAGAAAATCATTGGTTCGTTCAATGCACTATGGGAATTGCATTTTGGGATTGTCTGCATGGAAGACATAGCGCTTTTCCCCCTATCCCATAATGGATAGGCGGTGTACCCAGACCATACTGCAGTGCTGAGCCAGCGCTGTGGGGGTAGGTCTGGCATTGTGAGACTGCCGCTGTAGTGGGGGTGGGGGGGTTGCTTTTTCACCACCTTATGGGGTACATGATGCTGTTCGTCATCAGATACAGCACACACAATAACGTTCAGGACTTACAGCACATGTTGGCATTCATTAATGCTTTGTGTAGTGAGTCACAGCCAGGGGTTAGAAGGCTCGCTGATTAATTGTCAACTCATATTCTGATGTCTGTCTTTTTATGACTTATTTGTTTTTGGCCAAAAATCCAAAATAATGAGAAAACATGTACTGTTGCTGATAAGTTGGCTGTTAGCGGAAGGTCGGACAAGGCATCTGGAAGACCTGACAGAGCCTGTTGCTGTGTTTGTGTGTGTGTGTGTGTGTGTGTGTGTGTGTGTGTG
>NC_045743.1:21511295-21513361 GCF_008692095.1 Etheostoma spectabile | reverse complement strand
GTGTGTGTGTGTGTGTGTGTGTGTGTGTGTGTGTGTGTGTTATACTGCTGCTTATGATAATAAGAAGACCCAGCAGTACAGAAACAGTTCCAGAAGTGTAAGTAATTGAAGGTGCAGTGTTAGCGGATACACAGCATATTCTACATTTCTGTTTTTGTTGACGATCCAATAGAAGAACAAAGAAAAATCAATGGGTCTTTCAATACTTTCTGATGTATCTAATCTGTTCCAACTGAAGATGCAAATCTTTCAAAACAAGTCAAACAAATAAGATATATCCAGTAACCTAAATGTACTGCAGAGGTTACGCTGAGGTGAAGCACATTGTATGACACTATTGTCCATAACAGTCACCATTATAACAATGTGCATGGTACAAAGATGTTTCTAATTTCCATGATAATAGTCTGGTAGTATGTGGTTTAATTGGGATCAAGTGCATGCAGGTAATTACAGGTTGTTAAGAGGACAATTGCGTGTGATTTTAGGCTGCATAGATCTATTCCTGACTGTGAGAGACAGCGTCAGTGTTGCCTAGCAGTTTGTGAAACGTAGTCCTCCATCCTCCTACTGATTCTGACGGCGTCAGCTGCTTTCTTCCTCTCTTCTTACCTCTTCTGAAGGAGATGCTAGAGAGAGGGAGAGAGAGAGATGGAGGAAGCTCCTATACTAAATTTAGAGGTCGATAACTCATGATACACAGCATTTATTAACCCTCCTGTTGTCCTTGGGTCACATTTTACCCATTTCAAAATAACACTGAGGGTTCAACACAATGCAAGTAAAATGAATGGTCAGTGGGGCGCCTGGATAGCTCACCTGGAAGAGCGTGCACCCCATGTACAAAGCCTCAGTCCTTGTTGCATCGGCCGCAAGTTCAACTCTGACCTGTTGCCCTGTGCTGCATGTCATTCCTGTCATTCAGCTGTCCTGCCTAATAAAGGCTTAAAATGCTTTAAAAAATAAAAAATATATAATTTGTTCCTTTGACTACAGTTTGTAGCATTGAAAAAGAAAATGAAATGGTTTAAAAAAGGTCTGATGATCCATCAACATACATTCCTCGAGTCTTCATCAATAGTCAAATAATTCAAAAATTATGTATAATTTCATGTAAATTAGGTTTATTGACCATGAATTCCAGAAATAGGTGCAACACCAGCGGGAACGAGTTGTTGTCAAAGGTGGTAGTGAAAACAAAGCTGAAACAGCGAAGAAGAAAAGAGAAGAAAACTTCAAACGCTGAATAAAGTTTTCATGTTTTTTAATGTGTCTGCCTAGGGCCAATAGATGAAATATAGCTATGGTGACGATTGGTTTATTGATTAACATTGATTTGGTCCATGTTTCCTCCCTTGTTGTCTAGTTATACTTCCTGTCTTGTGTGTTCCTGCGAGTGTCTATATGTTCTATTTCCTGTTGTATTTTGAAATCTGTTGGCGTTTCTCAATATGTGTTCTTCTATGGACTTGTGTCCTTGTGAAACGTCATGTTTGGTGGCCAAAGTATCTGACCCAATACACAAGTTAACATTTCGCCAAGAACAGTTAAAATCCCGGATGTGATCTCGACACGCCCATTTTACCAGATACATCGATGGTAACTTGTGTGAACTTGGCCGGCAGGTATCCCAGCATTCAATTCGGGGTGTAAAGCGCTTATGGTTTCCGTACACATATTTTCACAATTTACGTCTATTATTAAATCAATAATTCATTTTAAGATGTTTTAAGGCGAGAAATCAGCGGTGTGGATTTTGAATATAGGCAGTTCAACAAATTGATGTTGAATTAAAAAAGCCTTTGGATTTTGAAGCTCCGCAAACCCGGGCGGCAGCTTGCTACGCCAGCCGGGAATGACTCTCCGAGCCGGTCAGTCAGTCAGCTCACAGACACCTCTGGCCCCACGTTTAGACAGACCCCTCTGGCCCCACATTTAGACAGACCACTGCAGCAAAGCCAGGTTCACAATTGTAAGATATTTTAAACAATTTTTTCCGCTGTCATACATATATCTGTCCTCCTCATCCTGGCTCTCCTCCCTCTCGGGCTCCTCTTCTGCCTCTC
>NC_045743.1:21490832-21511270 GCF_008692095.1 Etheostoma spectabile | reverse complement strand
AGCCGTATGACTTCCCAGGGAGTTAAACATACGTCGGGAGATGATATTGGGGCCCCGACTATAGATGTTTTTTCCTATTCTACTTGAGCGGTATGGTTTTTCTTCCCAGTTACAGTTATGCATCCTACATAACCTTATCCGTCCTCATATCACTGACCACACCCATCGTGGCCCTGCTCTCATCCCAGCACTTCTTGGGTTGCATCGTTTTTTGCATTTACATGTGAAATAACAAAGGTAATGTGGAGCACATTAGCAAAGCCCCATCAGAAGAGTGTGACTCGCTCTGAAACGTTTTTAAATGTTGTTGTAGTGTTCCCTGGGACACAAACAGTTAAGATACATTATAAAGGAGTTCAGAGGGCTTGCAGAGTGGCCCTTTGAATAAAAGACTTAGAATCTAATTCTGTAAATGATGGTTGCTGCCGCATCAGAAGGGGATTTTAATTATATTAGTATTATTATTCTTATTAATCCCACTTACACTCTGTTGTTATTACACACAGGCCTGAATTACACACACACTGATCAGGATATATGCTGCACTATGGAGAGATGGCATAGTGGAAAGGCGCCCTGAGGGGTTCGGTGCCTTGCCAAGGCACCTTGGCAGTGCCAGGTCACTACCAGGCCACCATCATAATTGGTCCGTACGGGGGATGACCACTGACTCCGGTTCCAGCCCAACTCCCTACAGACTGAGCTTCTCGCCACCATCCCTTAGTAGGCTTAGGAATTTTTGCCCACACTAAATGAATCATAGGTTCAATAACATTTAACCAGTGATGTATACGTATGATTAATATGATATTAATGCACTATATAATACACTTATGCATTACTCTAGCAACACTTTTCGCCCACCGCAAATTCCCTCTCTTTTGCACCAGCTGCTTTGTTGCTTTAATGTAGTTCAAACTCGCTGTATGTGAGTATTTCCCCTGACCAGGTTGTTTGGGTTGTTGCCATGGTGAATTGTAGTATCATGGCTCCATTCATGCGGCTTTTTTATATGGTGGTGCACAAGCTTAACTCTGAGTCAACTACTCCGAAGTCGATGAACCAACTCAAATCAGCTGTTTTGGAACCGAAAACTCAGAGTTTCCATTCTCGGGTGGATCAGCTCAGAGTTCAGGGTTAGACTCAGAGTTTCAGGGTTAGCTACTTTAGCTAACTTTTGCTAGCTACTTTCATGGAAAAGAGCTGGCAACACCGGCTGCTTGTGTGTGAAATCTATCCATCGCCTCTCCATTTTTCCCACCTTCCCTTTTCAGTCTTCCTCTTCCATGGTTCAAACTACTGAATGTCTTTGTTCCAACCTCAACTAGTCGCTTTTACAGAGCTGCAACTTTCCCAAAACCTTGGAGTGAGATTTGGGGGGGCAACAATATTTGCCGCGTTACAAAGCAATTTCTTGGCTCTTTCAGCAGGGTTTAAAATGGGATGGGTTATATGGGGGGATAGGGGGCTCTCCCTAGGGGGGTCTGGGGGTATGCCCCCCAGGACATTTTTTTTTAAAAAATCAACCTTTAAATGGCACTTCTGGAGAGTTTTGTGTAAAAAAATTGAGAAATCAAGTCTACATGATATGTGCAAAAATGTAGGGTTAAGAGCTTTTGCAGTGTTGTAGTATCAACAGGATTAGGGCATTTAAGGGGCGGCTGTGGCTCAGTGGTAGAGCGGTTGCCTGCCAATCGGATGGTGGTGGTTGGATCCCGGCCCTGCAGTCATTGTCGAAGTGTCTGGGCAAGACACTGAACCCCGAGTGCCCCCGGTGCTGCGCATCGGAGTGTGAATGTGTGTGAGGTTTATCTGATGAAGGCAGTGGCACCTTGTACGGCACGCCCCGGCCACAGTAGTAGAATGTGTGTGAATGGTGAAGGTTTCTGTAGATGTAAAAGCGCTTGAGCAGGTTGTTAAGACTGGAAAACGCTATATAAATACAGCACATTTGCATTTACATATATACATTATTAACTTCTTATGATATAAGAACTGACCCAGACAATGTGCCAAACATAATGAACCACATGAAGAGACAGTAGCATATGGTCAGCAACAGTGAGAAGATTTGGTCTGTGGTGAAAGGTCCAGGAGTCCTGGTGTAGGGAACCATGGACCCAAGTTAAATTACATCTTTATCTTTGAACGAAAGTATCAATCAATCAATCAATCAAATCAAAGTTGAGGGGTCAACTAAGACCACTGAAATTCTAAGAATGACAACCATGTTTTGCATAAATTCTAATCCTTTACCTTTGTACCAAGGCTCAGTAATGTTGGACCTCATCCTCTGGCCCCTTACTGGATTTCCTTTTTAGGGAAAATAAAGAATATTTGACAATTGTATAAAACTGAATTAAATATTTATAGTTAAATTTAGAGATACCCCGAGGTTAGAGAAGCACAATAGTGGCCCAACGTTGCAGTATCGTATTATAGTATAGCTCAGATGTGTTTCACCAGATTTCTGCTCATGTTTCAACTTTGTGCACATTCAAAATATAACTCCCACATCCTGTTGTCCGAGATTTGGAGAGTTGTAATATAGGTCTGCTGGGCATGTCATTGCTCCGCTGATATGGGGATCTCTCAGACCGTCTGACAAAGTTTAGAGGAGGCTATTACGCTGTCATTATCAGAGGACTACGCACAGATGCACCGCGTCACTGTCCCCCCCCAGAGCGAGTCCCTAAAATGACGGAAGTTGATTCGCTTACCAGCCGCGTGCTCCTCTAGTGTTACAGAGAGAGTGGACATGAAGCGACGGAAGGGGACTGCGATACTCAGAGTCATAGGCTACTTGAAGTCGGGGAAATGAAACTGGGATCTATAGATCTATAGATAAATCATCTTTCAGCAATTTGGACCGACCGGGTTGACACTCAGCGTGAGAAATCGGGGGTGTGGCGTGGTGAGCGTGTGAACCAGTCAAATGCGTGGTCTCACGGCCAATGCGGGAGAGTTGGCAGCCCGGTTATTATAGCTGTGAACAGGAAAACCTTAAAAAAAAGTAGTCTTTAACGTTTTTGGGACATGTCAAACATGTTTTTGACAAGCTAAGCATTCTATTTTGCTGAAATGAATACAAAACCGTGAGCTAGCCAGGAGTTCACGCTTCAAAGGCGTTGGTCTCAGCAGTTGTGGTGAAGAAAGGCAGGAAGTCAATATGATAATCACTGGGTACTGGGCAAATGTTGTAGTGCTGTCAGCTGTGCAGCCTGTGTACAGAAGGAGTGAGTCGACTCAATTATCTCATACGGCCATAGAGAAGAGATTCAAACAGGGTCCGGAAAAGGCGTGCGAGTATACTTATATTTCATGAATCAAACATTAAAAAAACAATTTATGATGCTTACTGGCTTTAGGTAAGGTACCTATCCACTGACACAGGAACTTATGATTCACTGTTCCACATTTTAACATTAACAGATGTTGAATACGTATGTGGCTATGTCAACCATTAGTTTAAAAGCTTAGTATTGTATGCGCCGTAGATAAGTATATACTAAATGCTCTAGGCCACCCACATGTTATTATGCAAACACAACTACACAAGGGTGGTTCCTGCTCCGTCTTTTTCTCAGATGAGGGCTCCGGGCTTAAAAAGACCCATTTATTAACCATGCATTTAACTTGGGTTAAGAAGACCTAACTAGTGGACATGTCTAACACACGGTCACCAGTTGTACTTAATCCCAATGTCCACCGGATGCGGAATGGCTGCGGAACCGCTCGGAACGGCGGTAAAATAGAGCGTTGTTGTTGGTTTGTGGTTCTATTCTACGTGAATTTGCGAGATCTCGTGGGTCTCTTGGGACTTACGCAGCCGTTCTGCATCGCTGGGAAATCAGCTCCAATGACAGTGTTAACAGCTAATGTCTGGCAAGGTAATGCTAACCATATCTAGTTTCGTCTGATGTTAGCACGCCAGCATTAGCTAAAATGGCACTGAACATAAAAACCGATGAGGACCGTGTGTTTGGTCAAAAACCAAAAGATTTGACCCATTCCAAAAAAGTTATCTCAGGACACTTTACAGATTGATTAGGTAGGTACCAACAAAACAGATCCTACCCACCCACAACCAACCTTCCTAACATTTGTGGTACAAAGAATAAAAGTATTGTGAAACCATTAGACGAAAATAGGACAAAATTTATACAGTACACCTATACAGAAAGAGCGAATCTGAAGTCCCAGTTACACAAACTAGATGTGTAACTGTTTTTAAGATGGTCATACAGTCAGTTTTAGCCTTCAAGTCATCAAAATATAAAAAAACTCACCATCTCATAAACTTGGACTTATTCCCTGCAGGGTGTATTTTATTTTGACATCTCTAGGAGGTCCAGGACGCTCACACGAACTTAAAACAAACTCAAACTGTTCAACAAAAACTCAACTGCTCGGGGCGCCTCATCCCCATTAGTGCATGTATACTGTAGGTCTGACCTTGTGTGTGTGTGTGTATGACAGACCTGTGTGTAATGTGGTAACTAAGAACAGAGAGAGAAAACATGCATTTCTTGCGGGATGATAAGAGTATGTTAAATGAAAAAAAATGTGTCCAGTTGTGATTCCCAAACGATCTTCAGGCCAATGTCGGAGGTAGAGGTTTTTCTCATCACTGTGCTTCCAACGAACGCGTGATAAGAAAGGGTTTGTAAATGAAGGCTTGTCTTCCCTTACATTAAGTCCTTCCCCGTCCCTGATTTGCAGACAAACCAAATACTCTTTGTAGCGTCAATTTTATTCCAACAAAACTGTCAAAGATGCGAAAGCTTGAGAAAGACAAAAGAAAGACATTGTTTCTGACCGGAACATTGCCGGCTGGGTTTTCTGCAGCATCGGTGCGTGCGCAGTCGGGGGGGGTAAACAGAGAGAAGGGCCAGGGTTGCTTCTCATTTTCTCCCTTCTTCATCCCCTCTTTCTCCAAATCCCTTGCCAACCTTCATGTCTTCTTCAGGTAATCTTCACAGGCCATGGTGGGGACGAGGAACTGGGGGAGTTCAAGAAGAACGGCCCAGAAGGCCCCTGGCAGGGTTCACCCTACACCCCAATAGTTGTAGTGCTTCCCATTCTTGAAGGATGGATCCGCCACTTGCGTCCTGGCTGCTCCCAAAATACGTCCCACCTGTTGCTTCCGTGCAAATTGTCCCCAGCTGAACACCGGGGATAAATAGGCACGTGGAGGAAACAGATTTGTAATTTTGGGGTGAGAGTGGAAAGGAGGCAAATTGGTAGCAGGCCACAGAAATAGCATTCTTTGGCTTTAGAGGGCCATTAACATTAAATAGCTGCAAAGTCCTTAAGTATTGGGCTCTTGGAAGTGAGGGTGCCTGGTTGGAGAGAGCGGAGGAGGAGGTGGGAGGGGGGGGGGGGGCAGAGATCAGAGCTCAGAGGTTTTGTGTTGGTCACAGATGGTGGTTCCAATGGCTCCGTACTCCTGCAGTGTTTAGCCCAGGCGAGTTGCAACTGTGTATTAGTGAGCTGTTTAGAAGCTTTTCCTGCGCTCCATTGACTTTCACATATCAGCTTCCATGTGTCTGTACACAGCGACGTACTGGGGAAAGGCTTCCACACATGGTGGACACAGAGAAAGCATCCCCTTTACAGAATATTAGAAACACATTGAACTCTATTGTCATTCACATTTAGTATGTTTTCATCAGAATTGGCTGCTTGTATGTAATATCATCAGGTCCCAAGAAGAAATTATAAGAAATCAGGTCTCATTTATTCCTATTTGCCAACATGATTGTGATTATCGGAGCTGTAAGGCTTGGTGTGTCACTTTGGCCCCAACAGTGTGTGTGTGTGTGTGTGTGGGGGGGGGGGGGGGGATAGGGATAGACATCTGACATTAGGGGAATTTTTCGTTTTGTCGTTTCTTAAACTGAAGTATTTTTTTTGTGCATACTAAGGTGACAATGTATTACAATGCGCCGAGAAGGTGACATGCCAGCTGATCCAATATGTTATTAAATCCACCCCCCCAGAGTGTTTTTATAATTTTCAAACTTGTGTCTTAAGGCCCCAACAACTCAAGGACATCATTGAGGCTCTTTATCCGATTTCACATCATATGATACATCTATTATGGCAGTGTCGGTATTCATTGGAGTTTGGGAAAAACTTGAAAATGATTTAAATATTCAAAAGAATCACACAATTCATGGAAGCAAAAGGTCATTCTTCATTAGAATAACCAAAAACAAAACGATACAAAGGATTTTCAACCTACTTTCTACAGGGAAGTTTCTACCCATAAAGACAACATTTCTCAAATCTCGTCCAATTTCTTTGAGTCCATCCAAATTATTGATAATACAAAAAACTATGTAGCTGATCTCCTGCAATATTTGGGATATATAGCCTTCATTCCATTTCATCTTGTATTTGTGTAGTAATTTAGGTATTGTTATTCTTTTACCTTCTTTTTGTTGTTTTTTAGTAAGGTGTAATGCTACGGTGGAAACCAATCTCTTTGTGTATGGATGCCGACATTGTAAACACATTTGGAACAATTTGTACACCAAAAAAAAGACCGCTCCCTCTGAGATAATAAAGGTTTTGTCCAACTAAAAAGGGAATATAGATTAAAGATGCATGCTTGGGAGCAAAGGGCCGACCCCAGAATAACTTTCCCAGAGTCCTCAAGTGTGGGCTTTCTTTCAGAACAGAACGTGACATTCTGTGCACTGAGTGCAGGGTTTTCAATGAAAGCTGTGCATAAGGGTTTTTGAGTATGAGAAAGAAATTGACCAAAAACAAATTAGCAGGCCTACTTTAAAATGTGTATACAGCAGCGTGTGATTGGAAATACAAATGTCCAAAACTGCCAGATCATAGAGAAGAAGAGTGTGTAGCGCCAGTGTCACGTAATGGGTAAATGGATTCATTCTTGCACTCTGAATTCCCTGTGACCGATTCTAATAAATTACAAGTTCTTCTCGGAATTGAAGTAATTTTTTTTTTTTCCAGTTATTTGTTGTTCGCGCAGTCTCTGTGGTGAAATTGAAAAATGAAACCTGGCTCCTGTCTCCGCAACCTGCTCAGTGTGGTCCCTCCTTTATCTGCCGTTCGACAGCATCGGCGAGGCTGCAAATGGAAAATGGGACATGATAGACTTTCTGTCATCCACTTGATGCGCTTTAATTAATTGCGCTGTGCAAACAGAAGTCAGAAAAAGGAAACGACTTTTTTGTTGGCCGCTCGCTGGCTCCTGCATTGTTTCTCCTTTGAAGTGGCAGCTGATTGAAAGCAAGTGACCCCAGGTTTTCATTTGACTTTCTTTCTTTTCTCCCCTGCCACCATATGAGTGCTGAGTAACTCATTAAGGAGGGCTGAAATCAAATTAGCAGCCTCTAGCGATCACAGTGGATCTTTCGCATCACGCTGCTCCCACGGCTCACCTCAGAGACTCCTCGCACAGATCTTATTGCACTCTGGTTCATTTCACACGTCAGCGAATGAGCGCTGAGTGCATCCAACGTGATTTGCCTCACTGATTTACACTTCCATCACACATGCCTGACCTAGAAGGCCCCGATTCTGTGAGCGTTTCTAATTCAATAAGTCTTTGTTTTAGAACAAAGCAAATAAAAACATGCTGTGGCGGGACCTGTTTTTAGAAAACCAATGCCAAAGAGTGTGTTCAGATGTGTTGCCAAATGACCCGGTTAAAAAAAAAAAAGAATAGCTTGTAATACAGAATTTGAATGGGTCGGGTTGGAACAAATTAAAGAAAAATAAAGAGAATACGAGCGTGACAAAGGAAATGTCAGAGTACCATCTTCTGTCAATTACCTGCAATGACCCAAATTTACCAGACAAGCACCTTTCAATGGGAATTCGATGTCAGTCAGAGCATAGGCGACGAAGTACTGTGAGTTTGTCAAAGCACCACGCAACCTCGTAGAGACCAAGGCTGTTCTGACTTCGTTTCTCACCTGACCCGTGGATGTAGTGGAGGCTAAAAGCAGTAAACGCCGTTTATGCACCTCTCAAAATTCGGAATGGCGTTACCCACCCCAAAGTGCGTTTACCACCGCGAATAGCCTATTGTCCCAAAGCTGATTCTAATTAAGTTATGTCTTTTAGTTTATATTGTTATTATTGTTCATAGGTTGTTAAACTTAAGACGAGTCATCATATTGCGCTGCATTACGTCAGTGTTGACTAATCTCTTGCGGTGTTTGGGGTAGTGAGCCCCCAGCGTCGCGTCCAGGCAACGCTACCTGTAATGTATCGATTGGGCAACGGTTTGGTGCCTTGAAGTCCCGGTGCAGCGCTGCCGGAGTCAAAGATGAGGGCCTTAAAATATCAAGCAGGAAGCGGCAGACTAAAGTCAGAGATTCGTCAGTCATGTCATACTATCCTACATGTAGTTAATGATGAATGGGTTTGAAAATGGTAAACATGTGACTTTATGTCAGATTGTTGTGTCTTGCAAAATGTGTGTGAAGCATTAATATGTGTAGACTTTTGGGGACTTGAGAAGAGGTTTTGCTCTGTGTGTCAGTTTAAATAATTGTCTATGCATGTCATTTTATTGTGTGTTAGCAATTGGAAAAAAACTGTATCACCAACTATTTTGATAATCAATTAGTTGTTTGGTAGTAATTTTGTTAAGACAAAGTAAAAAGGTCTTTGATTCCAGCTTGTTATATGGAATGTTTTGCACATATTTTTGTGTGTCTCGTTTTGTCATTTAGTAAACTTTATAGATTCAACCATATAATTCCTCTTAAGTCTTTTAACAAGAACTTCAATTAATGTATGAATGTACTGATTGTGCGACCTATGAGGAAACAACCAGTGATAAATTGCCTATAGCAATGTCATCAGGATACACCGGTAGGCTTGGCCCCCTTATCGGTTATCGCGTCATGGTCTACGTGATCACAGAATTTATAGTTTACCCACTCTTTTTTTACCAACTACACCTCTGCCTGCACCAACTGTCAACGTTGCCTAATTTAAGTTTGCATCCAGAAAGTTGCACTAGTCTCACATTGCTGTGAGTTATTTAAATAAGCTGGAAAATGGTTAAACATCATTTGCTCTGTGTATCCTTATGTGTACCAGCTCTCAGGAAGTTTGTGAACTGGTGACGTTATTTAATCTATTGATTCCGTGTACGGGACACGGTGTGTTCATTTTTTCTGCGTAAACTAATTTATTTCAAAGGGAAGCATATTTCACGATCACAGCATGAACGGTAGCGAGTAGAATAGAAAAGCCAAAAATCCATGTAAGGAGGTTGGTCAGGGGGGTGGATGGTCAAACAACACGGAACTTTATCAGAGACCGGGGTGGTTGTCCGTGGGTGGCGTTTCTTTTCCCCGTTCTTCTCTCCTAACAACAACCGTCCCATTGTTGAGCGGTTCCACGTGTGGCGTTCTGACATGTCGTTGTCCGGCGTGTGGTTTCATTTTCCCCATTTTCCCATTTCCAAAATCGAGGTGTGTACATGTGTAAATAGCAAATATCCACCAGTCGGCCACAAAACGTCCATTTAGAGATGTCCTAAACATGCTCTTTGTAAAACTTTACAATATTCCCCAAAAGAACTAAGCAGGTCTTCCTTGTTGCACTTTCCAAATTTCTTAAAAAGTTGCCATTTTCAGCTTGAGGCTGGAAGTTTGTTGTGGGTTTGCGGAAGTGAACAGAGTTTGTGAACACACCAGACAGAAGTGAAGGATGAGGGACATCCAGTGCATGTCAAGCAGTAGCTTGGAAATGTTCTTTGCCTATTAATTACTAGCCTCAAATCCATTGTAGTGGATCAGTCACCAACCCATCGCTCAGCTTACAAGGCTATATTATGTCAAATGACTGCAGATTTTAGCATTTTTTACATATATATATTTTAGCTTTTAGCAGTTGCTCCCAAGTGACCAACAATGTGATTGCAACAATGCAGCTTTTTGTGCCTTGATCATATCCAAACCTTCCCATAGCAGTGGCCAAATTAGCATTTTTGTAGCCTTATTGAAATATTGGTAAGAGTCAAATGGAAATTACTTACAAAGGATGTTGTCCTACGGGCATCACAACAGAAACACAGTGATTGAAGTGATTTTCTAATAACATGTTAGCAATGTAACGATCACTAGAGCATGATCTTTTGCTAGTATGAGTTTGAATCAATGCAGCCAGCTGACATCTCTCTGCACTCTGCAGTGTGGGCAAGTTACATCCAAAATGTAATACATTATAGAACACTAGTTTACTGTCATTTGAGAGTATTAGTTACATTACAGTATTACTGTCTCTGAATTGTAATGCGTTACATGACTTTGCATTACATTTGAGTTACTTTCACCAACTAACAGCAGAGTTGACTTGGCGGCTAACTGCGAATTTTACTACCGATGGATAAAGTTCCTCTCATCCACCATCCATCTTAGACTACATCTAGATATTCAGCTCCAGCTCTGACAATGGTTGCAATGGTCCTAACAAGCCTATACTTGGCATGGAAGATTTTGTAATGCGGAATCCAGTGGCCATTACACTGGACAATATGGATCCAATCAATCAACTCTGCCACATGAAATCGTACTTAATAACAAATACAGTGAAATGTAAAAAAGAAAAATAAACCATAGTGCTTCCTGGCCAGTCTGGTCCGGAAGTATCTGTAATCACTCCATCCCTCCAGATCAATCACATCCCACCAGCTCTCTCCACAAGGCTGAACCTCCAGACCAGCCATAGTGGCCTAAGCTATATATGGCTCACACAGAGGACTGTACACTGACTGGATTATCTTGAGATGATTCAAAGCAGGGTTTTGATGCTGTAAAAAAAGAGTTAATAAATGGCAAGGTGTGGTTCAGTGGAGCCAGTTGAGGTGGTTCGGGCATCTGGTAAGGATGCCTCCTGGGCGCCTCCCTAGGGAGGTGTTCAGGCACGTCCAGCTGGGAGGAGGCCTCGGGGAAGACCCAGGACTAGGTGTGGAGGGATTATATCTCCAACTGCCTGGGAACGCCTCGGGATCCCCCAGTCGGAAGCTGGTGATTGGGCTCGGGAAAGGGAAGGAAGTTTGGAGTCCCTACTGGAGCGCTGCCCCGTGACTCGATACGATAAGCGGTCTGAAGATGATGGATGGATGATTCAGTGTGTAGAGTGGTTGCCCGCCAATTGGAAGGTTGGTGGTTCCTGGCCCTGCAGTCCCATGTCCAAGTGTCCTTGGGCAAGACACTGAACCTTGGGTTGCGCCATCGGTGGTAATGTGTGTGATTGACGAGCAGTGGCACCTTGTACGGCAGCCTGGGCCACAGTGTGTGAATGGTGAATGGTTTCTGCACTTGTCAGAGTTTAGGATTAGAAAAGAGCCTTTATAAACAGTCCGTACATTACACTTTATCACTGCAATTTCAGGCTTTTAAAGGAAATGCTTTCCAAGTAATTAGTTTCAAAAGACGACTTAAAAAGCAGTCTAGTGCTTTAGTACTTTGATTAAAACATAATGGAAACTAGCAAATCAGACAGTAGTGTGAATGTTCAGTCGTTTAGTTCCAGATATTGATGTTCTGAAAATGACATTCAAAATCTTATTTCTTACCACAATATCCGCGCATGGCAGCTACGGTGTGTGGTAGGGGCCAATTTATAAAATACTTTAAAAATTGGATTTCCTCCACACTGCTCTCTCCAGAGTTTGATTGACATTCAGAGTCGTAATGGAGAGAGAAGCTGGAGGAGAATTGGAGTGCTAACGCGCTCACGGCTACAGTGCAAACAGAGCATTATAGCTCCATTGTTACCTCACGCTGACGGGGTGCAAACTCGGGTGTAACCTCCATGTGAACTCCGATCTCCCACGGAAGACCAACCGGGCATTTTAAGGATGAGTTGACTGTGATCGGCCATCCAACAAGACATAAACAGGAAGGGACGTGTGCAACAGTTTCAAAACCCGTTCTCATTTGCAGGTCGTCATAATACACGGCAAGAGGAACAACAGAGAAGATGAAAAAAAGCTAGGTCCAAACACACAGAGGGCGATAGACTTCTTGTCGGTTCAGGAAGCCATGCCTGACTATATCTTACATAGCAAAAATTTGGTAATGCTGTATTAATGTTCTGAATTTCCGTACAAGACATTTAATGCCGCTGAACACCCACAAAGGTCATTTCACGTTAGATGATAGAGTTTATTGATCCCAAGAAAAATGGGAAATTCCGGTGTTACAGCAGCAAATCAGTCACAAAGCAAAGAATATAATATAAATGAATACGAGAAAAATATAAATACTACAATGTACTGAGTAAAATATGAATAAAATAAAAGAACAAATATTGAATATGGACAGGATGGGAAAACAAAATGTGCAACTGTTAAATATTATGCTAGATGTTAGCTAAATGTGAATAAACCAATTGTGCAGGTTGCACTTAGTGCATAGTGTGTGGTCCAAAAGTCTTATATATAATACATAATATATATATATATATATAATATTATATATTATTTACTGAACTTACAATAAGAATGATAAAGCTTTCATTTGTCCGGCCCGACCAGCTGCAACAAAGCAAACAGGAGACTCTGGAAGATTTTATATCAATCTAGCAGTATACCGTCTCTATATACACCCACACAGTCTGGGAAGAGGTCAATCAGCCAGATCCACGGCCTTTAAGGATATAGTAGTTATTGTAAATGGTCATTCACAAGCATTTATGCAGGTGGTGATGGGATGGAAACTCAGGTCTTCACATCTTTTCGTTGCTTTGCTAGATGAAGGGCTTTCTGTATGGCACGTAAATCACGAGATGCCGATTGGTCCAATGTGGATGTAAGTCCTACAGAAACTGGTCAGGTCAATGAAGACTTATTTAGATGCAAACGTGGGCTCCTGCATGAAGTATTAGTTTAGATAGTACATGCCCATCCACAACCTTGCCTATACACAACATGACCTTCCTACATACAGGGCTGGCATTTAATGTGCTAACGTGCTCCAAAGGTCCAATACGAGCGAATTCCTAGGGATACTGGTTTTCTTGTGTCAGGACCCTACACAAGCATTTGAAGTTGCTTAAGAGTTGTTTTTTTGGGGAAGGGAAAGTAGGATATGTTTTTCCATTGCTGAGGCATGAGTATATGTCCTGTGTTTTGAAAATATTGACAGACTTTATTTACTTGTGGCTATTAATGCTAAGCTTGAGTCCATGATTATAGAAAGATGAATGGTTTGGGTTTTGAAACACTGAGAGGCAAAACGGTTCATTCATCTCAGTTTTGTCAGTATTGAATTAAAGTAAGGCATAAGAAAATCATTGGTTCGTCAATGCACTATGGAATTGCATTTTGGGATTGTCTGCATGGAAGAAATAGCGCTTTTCCCCCTATCCATAATGGATAGGCGGTGTACCCAGACCATACTGCCGTGCTGAGCCAGCGCTGGGGGGTAGGTCTGGATGTGAGACTGCCGCTGTAGTGGGGGTGGGGGGGTTGCTTTTTCACCACCTTATGGGGTACATGATGCTGTTCGTCATCAGATACAGCACACACAATAACGTTCAGGACTTACAGCACATGTTGGCATTCATTAATGCTTTGTGTAGTGAGTCACAGCCAGGGGTTAGAAGGCTCGCTGATTAATTGTAACTCATATTCTGATGTCTGTTTTTATGACTTATTGTTTTTGGCCAAAAATCCAAATAATGAGAAACATGTACTGTGCTGATAAGTGGCTGTTAGCGGAGGTCGGACAAGGCATCTGGAAGACCTGACAGAGCTGTTGCTGGTTTGTGTGTGTGTGTGTGTGTGTGTGGTGGTGGTGTGTGGTGTGTGTGTGTGTGTGGTGTGTGTGTGTGTGTGTGGTGGGATACTGCGCTTATGATAATAAGAGACCCAGCAGTACAGAAACAGTTCCAGAAGTGTAAGTAATTGAAGGTGCAGTGTTGCGGATACACAGCATATTCTACATTCTGTTTTTGTTGACGATCCAATAGAAAAAAGAAAAATCAATGGTCTTCAATACTTTCTGATGTATCTAATCTGTTCCAACTGAAGATGCAAATTTTCAAAAAAAGTCAAACAAATAAGATATATCCAGTAACCTAAATGTACTGCAGAGGTTACGCTGGGTGAAGCACATTGTATGACACATGTCCATAACAGTCACATTTAACAATGTGCATGGATACAAGATGTTTTAATTTCCATGATAACTAGTCGTAGTATGTGGTTTATTGGATCAAGTGCATGAGGTATTACAGGTTGTTAAGAGGACAATTGCGTGTGTTTTAGGCTGCATAGATCTATTCCTGACTGGAGAGACAGCTCAGTGTTGCCTAGCAGTTTGTGAAACGTAGTCCTCCTCATTATGATTCTGACGGCGGTCAGCTGCTTTCTTCCTCTCTTCTTACCTCTTCTGAAGGAGATGCTAGAGAGAGGAGAGAGAGAGAGATGGAGGAAGCTCCTATACTAAATTTAGAGGTCGATACCATGATACACAGCATTATTACCCCTCGTGCCTTGGGTCACATTTTACCCATTTCAAAATAACACTGAGGGTTCACACACAAGCAAGTTAAAATGAATGGTCAGTGGGGCGCTGGATAGCTCACTGGAAGAGCGTGCACCCCATGTACAAAGCCTCAGTCCTTGTGCATCGGCCGCAAGTTAACTCTGACCTGTTGCCTGTGCTGCATGTCATTTCTGTCATTCAGCTGTCTGCCTAATAAAGGCTTAAAATGCTTTAAAAAATAAAAAAATATATAATTTGTCCTTTGACTACAGTTTGTAGCATGAAAAAGAAAATGAAATGGTTTAAAAAAGGTCTGATGATCCATCAACATACATTCCTCGAGTCTTCATCAATAGTCAAATAATTCAAAAATTAGTATAATTTCATGTAATAGGTTTATTGACCATGAATTCCAGAATAGGTGCAACACCAGCGGGAAAGAGTTGTTTCAAAGGTGGTAGTGAAAACAAAGCTGAAACAGCGAAGAGAAAAGAGAAGAAACTTCAACGCGAATAAAGTTTATGTTTTTTAATGTGTCTGCTAGGGCCAATAGATGAAATATAGCTATGGGGACGATTGGTTTATTGATTAACATTGTTTGGTCATGTTTCCTCCTTGTGGTCTAGTTATACTCCTGTCTTGTGTGTTCCTGCGAGTTGTCATAGTTCTATTTCTGTTGTATTTTGAAATCTGTTGGCGTTTCTCAATAGTGTTTCTTCTATGGACTTGTGTCCTTGTGAAACGTCATGTTTGGTGGCCAAAGTATGACCCAATAACAAGTTAAATTTCGCCAAGAACAGTTAAATCCCGGATGTGATCTCGACACGCCCATTTACGAGGATACATCGGATGGTAACTGTGTGAACTTGGCGGGCAGGTATCCCAGCATTCATTCGGGTGTAAAGGCTTATGGTTTCGGTACACATATTTTTACAATTACGGCTATTTTAATCAATAATTCATTTTTAAGATGTTTTAAGGCGGAAATCAGCGGTTGTAGATTTTGAATATAGGCAGTTCAACGAAAATTGATGTTGAATAAAAAGCCTTTGGAGTTTTTGAAAGCTCCGCAAACCCGGGGGCGAGCTTGCTACGCCAGCCGGGAATGACTCTCGCGAGGCCGGTCAGTCAGTCCGTCACAGACCCCTCTGGCCCCAAGTTTAGACAGACCCCTCTGGCCCCACATTTAGACAGACCATGCAGCAAAGCCAGGTTCACAATTGTAAGATATTTTAAACAATTTTTTCCGCTGTCATACATATATCGTCCTCCATCTGGCTCTCTCCCTCGGGCTCTCTTCGCCTCTCGTAACGTATACAGATGGCAGTGACTAACTTTACCCAGCACTCTATTAAATTTGGTCCATCTATAATTTTAATGCCTATTTTAACGTTTCTTTTCTGCTTTCAATTAAAATTAAATCCCGAACAAAGTTACTACTTAATAGTGATACTTAATTGATACTTAATAGCACTTTAATTGAAAACCTGGAAGACTAAACAACAAAATAACAAGGCGGTGTGAAGGGTGACCGTCCTTGCTTTATTATGAATACACCCATCAAAGCTAACTATAAAGTGGCAAGCGCCCTCTTTGCTGGGGGTGTTGCGCAATAACAGGAGGAACGCTTCGTCTCAAAACTGTCAACAGCGTTTTGTGTTCTTCTGAACTTGCGAGTTCAGTCTTCCAGGTACAGCTAGCAAGTACGGTCTCCCCAAGAACACAAGTCCGTTCTTTGCTTACTTGGTATTGAGAAACGCCCTTTGTTTTCCTCCCTAGTCTTGTCTGCTTTTACTTCCTGCCTTGTGTTTTCCCGCCTCTGTGATTGGCTGCCCCACCCTGATGTGTTTCACCTGTCCCTCGTTACCCTGTGTATTTAGTCTTTGTGCTTCCCTTGTCTTGTGCCAGACCATTGTTGTACGTTGCCGTGGATTACTCAGCCTCTTTTTGGTTCTGTTTCGTCAGTTTTGCATAACCCTGACTGCTATTTTTCTGGACACTTTTGGTTAAACAAATATTGAAGCTCACCACGTCCCCTGGCCATCTCTGCATTTGGGTCCAGCCTTCTCCACCATTGTGAAAGCTATGGTGCTTACGCTAGCATATTTCCATTGTGTAATGGTATTGGAGTCCATTACAATGCACTGTCCCTTTCTATATAAAGTATCCCATTAAAAAGTTTGATACAGGAGGACAACACAAGAGATGAAGTATTTTCAAGGCATTTTATTTTTTTTATATTGGGCAGTAGAGGTGACATTGTGGATGAAGCGAGTGGGCGGATGACATGCACTAAAGGTTCCCAGCTGAGATCAACCAACTATGTGTGGAAGCTGATGCAACCTGATTGAGTCAGACTGTCAGAGTCAGGACGGGAGAAAGCCCAGTTAGTTGGATAGAAAGCACCCTCTAAGGTCAGAATACTGATAGTGATTGACTATTCACGCGCAGACGGACTGTCCCGGTGTCTTTCAAGTCCGTCTTGAAACAATAGACAGCTACCCAAATTTAAATATGAAAGAGGATTTTCTTGTTTTCATTTCTGCTGGTTATCCTGGCCATGACTGACAGCTGAAATCTCAAGAACCCATAAGAACTCGCAAGATCATGTAGAATAGAACCACAAAACCAACAACAGTTAGTTTCCATCCAGAGGAGTAGAGAGGAAGCAACTCGGTGCTGTGTGTTCAAGGTGTAGTGCAGGGAGATGTGGGATTTTATTTAGAAAATTAACCGGATGTTTTATTTGTTTCTGTGTTCCACTTCCTGTCCCGCGCTATCTGCCGTGTGCTGAATTGCTGCGGAGCTCTCCGGCATCCGGCCAAAAGAAGCTCTGTGTATCTGCTCCGGAGGGCTAGGGACCGCCGGAGCTGGGACGGTGTCGGGACGCAGTCGCTCAGCAGTATGTGGAAATACACACATTGACTTTAATGAAAACCTAATGACTCCGCAGATGTTCAGCTGTTGGTGGAAATTTGGAGTTACACTGAGCATGTTAGGAATGCATGGTAGGAGGAATGATTACATCAAGAAAACCCTGTTTCAATGTTTAAAGGGGCACCCAATTGTTTTAAGATGGACTTAAACACAGCAAACTGTCCTCTACATGCCTAATTAGAGCTATTTTACGTGAACGAACCAGGACCTCCAGTGGTAATGGGATGTACGGCTGCTTTGTGCCTTCTCCTTCAAAAGTTTATGCTGTTTGTATTTCATACCCATCCCCCAGCAACAAACTATACGCTTTTCCTATACCCAACCAAATCTTAACCAGAGCAGTGGCCAATCAGAACGTTATCATATGAGTCATTTTTGTTATGGCCTATGTACGGTTACTGGCAAACAAAACTGGTTTTGAGCCCGGTGCTGAAGTCTGCAGTTCTGTGACTGTAGACCCGCTTGGAAAATACGCTGAAACGGGCTTGTAAAATAATACTCAGAGTTCTCAGGGAACCAGAGGCTCTTTGCACTCTGGGATTGCATACTTTAGCAGAGACACACACTCAACTGTGTCTAGACTTCGCAGGAAAGCTGCTCAAGTCCAACTCACTTACTGGCAGATTTCAGATTTGTGGTAAAGAATATTAGCTTTAGCTTATATAATTACAATTTAAAATGTTGGTCTGTCATTCTATTTTAAAGGTCCCGTGGCGTGAGAATTACACTTTGAGGTTTTTTAACATTAATATGCGCCCCCTAGCCTGCCTATGGCCCCCCAGTGGCTAGAAATGGTGACAGGTGTAAACCGAGCCCTGGGTGTCCTGTCTTTGAGAAAATGAAAGCTCAGATGAGCTGATGGAATCTCCCTCCTTATGAGGTCATAAGGGGCAGGGTTACCTCTGCTTTGCTCGCCCACACATGAGAGAGAGACATCATGGCCTCCAAATGAGCAAAGTGGAAGTTGGTCAAGGCCACGCCCCCAGCCTCCACCTTGCCCCCCCCTTCTCTTCAATAGCTACAGACTCAGAAATGCCACATACTGAGGAAAGCTTATTGTGGGACTCACTCTAGTGGCTGGAATTCTGGACCAAGGCTGAATTTTAGGAAAGAGACTTCAGATACAGTATTAGGGGACCACTAAGGTCTATATAAAAGAGACTTCAGATACAGTATTAGGGGACCACTAAGGTCTATATAAAAGAGACTTCAGATACAGTATTAGGGGACCACTAAGGTCTATATAAAAGAGACTTCAGATACAGTATTAGGGGACCACTAAGGTCTATATAAAAGACTTCAGATACAGTATTAGGGGACCACTAAGGTCTATATAAAAGCATCCAAAGAGCACCATGTCATGGGACCTTTAAATGACGTTGTGTAGTTAGTGGTGGTGTGAAAAAAATCAATCTATATAAAGTATGTATTGATTCTTTTGTTGGCGATTTGAAAATCATTTTTGTTTTCCCCATAATTGATACTTTTTATTTATTTTTCTTACCAACAATTGACCTAAATATTTTGTTTATATGGTACAGACTACGTATCCGTTTCCAGCCAAACAGAGTAAAAGCAGAAAATGCAGAAAATCCATGTTATGTTCTTCTTTACAAATGAAATAAATATCAGACTAACTGACTGACATGTGATGTGCATTCTTCTTAAAAAAACACTCAGTTTGACTCCTGAGTCACATTGGAAGGCAATGACAAAATATTAGTTTGGACTTGTTGACAACTCTTCACTGTTGCACCATCTGTTGTCGACCAAAATAGCAAGACCCCCTCCTATCCAGGTTCAGTACAACTCCTGTCTTATTGACGGAGAGCCAAGCCGCCGAGGAGTCCAGAATGTTAATGTTTTCCATTGTCATTGAAGTGAGACACTGCTTGCATTGTGATATGTATTCTGAATAGTGTTAAGCAAAGAATCAGACACTTGATAACAACTGTTTATGTATAAGGAGAAGACAGAGTTATTAAATCCTTATGAAAGCTTGTAAATCCCCATTGGGATGGGATATACAGTATGTACTGTACATCACAGGGAGAGGTGGGGAATGAAATATTCATTGAGCTGTGGTTCAACCTATGGTTCCAGACGGCATTTCATATATCATGACATTCCAGGTTATGATCCGTTATAGACATTGACATTCTGCAGGACAATGCAAGAGACAAGGCATTGACATGAATTGAATCTGAGTCAAAAGACACACTCGTTCTCTAAACACACAAACATGAATCGTACATTGATATAATTCAGTGCAATTTACACTTTCTGAGGACATCATTATCTGTGATGTCCACCACAAATAAACACCCACAAATTAGCTTGGAAATCACTCAACATGCTCCTTACAACTCCAAAACTGAAAATCACATTTTTACATTTGGTATGCCAGTGATATTTGTCTGTCCATTCATGGCTACACTGTAAACAAGAAATGCTAATATGGCAAAATGCACCTCGCTGTAGCTGACATTACAGCACATTAATGAGCTTTAATGGGGTCTTGCTCTCCCAATGCTTTTATTTCTTCTTTCATCATTTTGGTTTCCTTATAGGCCCATATGTTGTTGTTGGTGCATTTTTCCATCTATTGGATTAGCATTAATATTTGTATTTTTCCTTTTCCCACAAAAGTCAATTTTCTCACCAAGCATATTAAGAAAAGTAGAAGGGAGCAGCTCTTCCTGCTGAAAAAAAAAGTCATAGATACACTTTAAAATGCAAAGAAGTCGCTATAGTCGGGAGTTAAATCAAAGCAGCAAATAGGCTGAAATACAGTAGCTTATCAGGCTTTAATTATTAATGAAGTGGGGGTGAGAAATTACATACATATGCTCTGTTTGGGATTATAAATCACTGACCCGTGCAGGTAAAGTAAAAATCATTCTTCTTCCCCTAGATCAGGGGTGGGCAATTCATTTTTGCCGAGGGCCGCATGTGCAACCCGAGCACTGCTGGAGGGCCACATCGACAATATTTCAATTAAATTTT
>NC_045743.1:21484036-21490822 GCF_008692095.1 Etheostoma spectabile | reverse complement strand
TATTTTTGATATACCGTAAGATAAATGGTAATAATTTCATTTAACCTAACTCAAATTTTTACAAAAGCAGATTGCTTTTGATGGCTTTATTTAAACTCTTAATCCTTAAATATTTATTGGCTATGTGAAATTAAAATGAAATTAAAATAAAAAAAAAACCATCATTGAATTGCTGATTGAAATTGCATCTCTGGGGGTGTGAAGTTTGGTAGAAAGTCCTAGTTGGGTTTGCAGTTTTACCATCAACCATCAGCCTCCCCTGAGCATCATCAGACAGATTCCGGTATTTATCCTCGTGCTTCGTCGTGTAGTGGCAATTCAATTATATCTTTACAACCAGCAACCTGTGCACCAAATGATTAGCACACGGCTTACCTTTAATTTCTAAAGAAATACTTGGCAATCCATTCTTGTTGAAAACGGCCATTCGTCATCCCTTTTCTTTTTTGAGCGTGACGGAGCATCTCGGTGGGGTAACCGGGCATCACTCGTCGCTGTGCACCTTTCACTCACGGTTACGCACGGACTACTCCATAATAACACTTTTCAAAATAAAGCAGCACAGTTGTATTGCACACACAGACATGAATGTTTTTTAAAATTTTTTTGTAATTTGTGATTGCCCGCTGCTCACCTTCACTCACATCACGCATGTTCATACGTCCACACGGAATTAATACAAATAACGCTTTTCAAAACAAAGTAGCACCTGTTGTATTGCACACTCGCCATAGCCCATATTTTAAAATGTATTTTGTAATTATGATTGGCAACACGCGGGCTGGACTGGGACGCACAAAGGGCTGGATGTGGCCCGCGGGCCGTAAGATGCCCAGGTCTGCCCTGGATAAATAAAAACCAGTCAGAATTGGGCTTAAACAGACCTTTGACCATATATTAAAGATTTTGGCTTCTCAAAGCTTTTTATTGTTCTTAGTTTGAGCCTCTCAGCTTCAGGAGTTCAGCGCCTACAATAGCAAACTTAGCAATGGTTACAGTGCTAAATGTTGTCCCTTCCCTACTTCTTACCCAACTATCTCCAGCTCCCTTGCTCGCAACATGCAAATTCAAATTTCCGCCTTCCTTTTGATCACCTTTCGACCCCTCTAAGGTTTCGTGACTGCATTTTTTAGGGTTGTGATGCTATCACAGCACTGTTTCAAAAACGTTTCATTTCCAGGATTGTCATGCTACCGCCGGAAATTTCTTTGGATGGCCCTACTTTTCACCTCCCACTGTCTCTGTATTGGTGTTCTATCCTCTGGTGGATTCATGAGGACTATGGTTACCTGGTCCTCAGATCTCTGCAGGGTAAATCCAGACAGCTAGCTAGACTATCTGTCCAATCTGAGGACTATGGTTACCTGGTCCTCAGATCTCTGCAGGGTAAATCCAGACTGCCAGCTAGACTATCTGTCTAATCAGTTCTCTGTACACATGTTCCAACAAAACAAATTCCTTCCTGATGCGATTTTACAGTGGCACCGTGGCTCCGTCCGGCACTAAGCGACCCTCTTGTGCCGCGCTGTGGAGGAAGGTCTGGCAATGCGAGATTACTATTGCAGTGACAGCAGACAGAAATAAACACATGTTAACCCTCTGAGACCGAGACACTCGCCCACGAGTAAAAAAGTACCTCTGATTCATAGTTTAATAACTTTTGAACGATACAAGTGATTTACTCACTTTCGGTTTTGTTTGAATCCTGACTTTTCGGCTTTACGGCGGTCTTTTCCGGGTCTTTCTAGCCTCTACAGGGTTTCTATCCAGCCTGGAACTTCAGCCTCTTTGGGCTTTAAATCCATACTGTTTATCCAAGATTGGTCCACTTTATGTCCATAATTCATGCGTTTTGGCTCAATATTTAGCCGCTGAATCGTTCGTCTAATCTCTGGTCTCCTCTCTCCGTCTGTCCTGTCTATTTTTCAGGAAGTAAAAGCCCATATAGGGAATAAGTCACCCCTCTTGTATGGAAGGCCAGAGGGACAAAAATGCCTATATACTCATTAAAGGCCAAATTGTGCACTATTTAGACACATATTTGCTTGTATAACATTGCTGTGGGTGTAATACAATAAATATGCATTATTATGTATTATTGGCATAATAAATGTCATAAGAACAAAACGTCTTGACTTTTTTGGAAAAATGCATGTATTTTGTCAACTGTATAAGTTATAATGAATATTTCTTCACAGTGTGACTCCCAAGACATATAAGAAGTGTTTTAGAATGGAAAGGCTTAGGTTTAATATGTCTGTGATATCAATACATATGTGGAAGATCATTTCTTTATTTATTTATTTATTATTTATCTTAAAGGCCCTACAACCATTTTTAACATGCAAGTGACCTCACTGCAACCCAAATATTCTAATAGCCCAGTTTGTCCTGAAAAAAATGATGTCATTATCGACTGTAGAAACAGGGTTGAGTTTTACAAGCTTTTTTATAAAATAAATCCAGACGGAAATTAAACTGTAAAAATGGCCTCAGGGCCCAGAGGGTTAAAGTACTTACACATGCCTCTGTGGTAGCAACAGTGAGGAAGCACATATTGCCGTGATGACAAACACACACACGCTCATGGACACTTCGACGTATGCTTGATACATTTTATTCCTGATTCCATTCCTTACATTATGTAAAATCATGATTTTAGTTACAATGAATGTAAAGTGTGGCAATATACATTCTCTCCTGTTAGGGTAGATAGAAGGAATTCATTGATGTGTTGTTGGAGAACGCCTACCACAATTCCCCAGTCCCCACTCAAGTGCTTATGAATTCAGAGCTAGAGAAACTGTAATCATAACAACATTTCATTGTTAGTCTGAGTTGCTTATTTGTATGACTTTGACCAAATGTCATTATCTGCCACCGCGCAAATTCACCGAAGGCATACTTGAGCAGAACAAAATCTATCTGTGCAGAAAATAATTATCTTCTTTCCTCAGGATGCGAGGTCATGATAACTGTCAGGACCCAGCAATTTAATCTAACTGGTGATCAACATGGCCATGCTTCAGTGTTCTCTACCTCTATTAGCATAAATGAGGGTGTAATGGAAGGTATTACCATACAAAAAATCCACTACAAAACAACTCCATTAATGTTTCTGGCTCTCGTTTGGTGATGCATTTTTTTTTTCCCTTCCATTAAGCAGACAAAGGGAGGTTAAAAACCCTTTCCTACCACCAGACACGTTTTACTGTCAATGCCTCAAAATAATGGAGCTACTTGCTTATATCTTGACTCACACTTTCATACATGAAGTAATCATAAGAAAGCCTCCTCAAGTCTGATATCTCCCGCTTCCTCGTTAAAATCCAGTCCCACTGGGGCGCCCTCTTCATTAGCACGTCCTCCAGCTGTTTTACATTTGTCCTTACTTACTTGGCATATTAATTTGGATTACAACCACTGCTTTGAGTAGTGAAACTTTTACTCTAATTGGCATTATTTAAGTAGTGAGGGCTAGCAACTCGGCTGCAAATCGAGACATTAAAGTTGTCGGAGAAAGTCATATCTGGAATGATTTTAAAATTTGACAATGAAGACAACTACTCTCTGCGTTTTGCCGTTCTCAAAGTCCTTCGCAATGGGAAACGACAACAACATGTGAGCCGTGAAGCTACAAAGATAATGCATATGGTGTTTCCTCTAACCGGGACGTTCTGGGACCAAATGTTTGGATTGCTGTGGATGTGGATACACACCGAGATCCATTGGTAAGAAATAATAAGGTGTAACCATGTATCAGCTAATTTAAATACCTCACGTTGCTGTGTTGTATCAATAGTTAACTACATTTAATATTGTATGTAATGTTTTCTTTAACGGGGTGCAAATGTTCCACCAGAACAAGTTCCGCGCAGGACCGTTGTGATTGGTTTAAATAAATTCAAACATCCCAGAGTTTTATGTGTTGTATGTGTGGTGTAGCCACACCTCATTCAACAGTACTGTGGAAATGGTTCAGGCAATGGGAGTCTAGGGGTTGTGCTGTAATGTCATTTTAAGGAATTTTCAATTGTTTTCTGATTACTGTTTTTATTTAATGAAGCTCAGTGCTAATTCCTTCAGGAAGACTTCTAAATAACTAAAATCATCATGATCTCTCCCTAAAACTATTCGGCTGTTAGGAGGCGTTCACTTTTCAGTAACTCAACCAGGAATTGGCTACAGAATTCATGATCCAATCACAGCACGACATCCTGCTTGAATGTCTTCTCTTTTTTGCTATCAGTTGTCTCTCAGGCAAACGTGCCAACCTCCTCCTCCCCTTCCACCTCTGGGCATTGTCACCCACGGCAACCTGAGTCCCTTTCCGGCAGTCAGCTCCTTCGTTCGGTCTCTAAGGTCCCTTTCCACCATCACCAATGTCTAGGGGGGGGGTCAATGTCTAAGCCCAAGATAAGACAACCCTCATTGCGTTCACCATGACATTGTCAGTGTTATTATCCCAGACTCTACAAAGCTTCTCCAGAACCATGGAAGACATTAAACAGTCTGAGTAGTACAACTCATGACTCGTGATCCGACCACTTTAGGAATTTGGCAAGATTTGGTAAGATTGTTGATCTGACTGTCAAGGACGACAGGAGACATCTTCCTCGGTTACTTTTTCTGCATGTTCCTGTACCCTACAGCTTAATGCAGGTGCAAGGCTATCTATTTTCTTTCACAGTTGTTGCTAAGACATCTCGGCTCATATAGGAAATACCACTTGACATAAAAGAAAGTAAATTGCCCCATAAGCCCAAAAATGTCCAATGGAAAGCACTAAACAGCACAGGATGAAGACGTTATCGCTGTGTAAGTGCATCCGAGTGTGGAATTCCCCCTTAAGGGAGGCCGAAATATAGTTGTCACATCTGGACTTGTACAGGATTCTTCCACATTCCCTGCACAGCCCCAGAGGAAAAGCTTTCACACAGGCCTGTGGAGACTGTACTGACTCGTTAACTCAGCTGTGGATAGGAGAAGAATCCCAACAACAGGCCTTCATTTGACTCACTGTCTCACGGACACAATATATAATGCCTTGCCCCCGAAGAAACTATCCATAAGGTCGGTTTGTTGCAGAATGTGTACATTTGTGGCTGCGATAAGACTATGATTTTGTACTGATGTTATTGTTGTGTAGTACTTCCCAGCTGAAGCAGTGTAAATGGAAAGGGACATTTTTGCACCGACAGCTTTCACGAGGGTGGAGTTTGAGAGAGGGTTTGTAGATAGCAGAGATCTTGTGTAAGTAGCAAGACTGTCTGTCCAATCTGAGGACTATGGTTACCTGGTCCTCAGATCTCTGCAGGGTTAATCCAGACAGCTAGCTAGACCATCTGTCCAATCTGAGGACTATGGTTACCTGGTCCTCAGCTCTCTGCAGGGTAAATCCAGACAGCTAGCTAGACTATCCAGTCTGAGTTTTCTGTTGTCGACAAAAACTACTTCTGAACGTACAAATGTTCCACCAAAACAAGTTCCTTCCCAAGGCTATTTCACAGAAGCACCGTCATTGAGTCTGGGGCTTTGATTGTGATTGGTTTAAAGAAATGCCAATAAACAAAAGCATCTAGGAATGCTGCGTGGACTAGCCAGACCCTTCTTGGCAGCGCTGTGTAGGAAGGTCTGGCAATGCGAGAGTTTTAGCTAACCCGCAGGACTTTGAATATCAGAACAGAATTTGTCATATAGGTAGGTTGTTTATTGGCTCCTTTGGGGTCTAATTCCCATCACAGTAGCCTGAGTGCACTTGTGTTAAGTTATGCACAACAGCAAGCTAGATGCTCCTCAATAGTCCAGTGATGCAGGTGTTTTATATCTAATAAATGTTGTTTTTATTTACTGGACTATATACACAGTATATGTGTGTATTTACACCATTGTGCTTGCTCTACCATGTCCCTTATTTCACACACAATAGAAGCTCAATGGGCTTTCCTTGGGTGAGATGTGACAGAGAAGGCTCATTTGGCATGATGTGCTGTTACAAGGCTCATCTTTATCATATGAAGGTGGTTGGGATTACGGCGCAGATGCCTCATAATGGATCTCCAGACGGCTGTACCATTCATCTCTGTCCGGGCCAATAGAGGATCACACACTCTGCCACGTACACATTATTCTGGCATTAACTATGAGGATTAATATCTGAATATGCATTTTCTTTTTTTATTTCTGTCTGTAATTATGTTGTAGGCTACATAATAAGTGTAGCAGAACAATGAGATGTCTCCTTGTACTATGTTTGACATTATGTACTGGGAAATAATATTAATAATAACAATAATAATATCTGTAGAGCACCTTTAAAAACGACAGCTTACAAAGTGCTTTAACCCTTGTGTTGGCTTTCCGTCAACATTGAAAATCAACACTTTTGTTGAGGCTTTTTATCGATGTTTTTAACTTTTTCATACGTTTTGGTCCCTTTTTTCATACTTTTGACGCTTTTTTTATGTTTAACACTACGTAACACTAACTTATTAACTTTAGTTTTACAGTCATTTTTGGAATTTATGGCCAATAAACCTCATTTATAGGAAATTATACCTAATGTTTGAGTTACAAAAGCAGAAATTAGGAACTATTTAGACTAAAATTAAAGGAATGGATGTTGATGATAATCACAGACTGGAATATGTCAACTTTTACTCAATACTATTTCAAAACCACTTCCATTTGTTTTTCAAATGCTATAAAGTAAATAAGACCCCAAAATGAATGAAAGTAGAGATTTGTACTTGGCAAAGAGCGTTGTGTGGAATCAATCATGTTATT